>NW_024467871.1:0-269440 GCF_001890705.1 Aspergillus sydowii CBS 593.65
CCGTCGTCGATATCTCAGGTTGACCCTCTGGCCCGGGCCCTGCGGCGAATCGGTCAAGCCAGATCCAGGAAACCGTGCAAAGGTGTCAGAACCGTGGTTGGACGCGATTTCAACCCACCGCTAGCAGATATTCCCCCCCGGCCGCCTGCGGCCCCCAGGCCTGGGGAGGGCCAAGCGAGGGCGCAACGGGCCACAGCCTGAATGCGGGGAGCCCGGTGCGCTCGATCCTGGGCCGCCAGGCACCGAAACACCTGTGGAGCCAGTTGGCGCGGTAGGCTGGTGGGCGCGGTGCCCATGTACGCCGCGGCTTCACGCTGTGGTTCCAGGGTCACCGCGGCCGCCCCGACTTGCCCGTCTATACTAGATCCATCGGTGTATATCTTCGGTACGTTGGTGTATCCTATGCGGTGGATCAGGTGGGCGGTAATTGCGAGGTCTTTCCGTGGTTCGATGGTGGCCGGGGGTGGCTCCCACCACGGGGGGTTATGAACGGCCACCGTATCTCAATCTCCGCGGCGTCGATGCCGGTTTGGCTCACCAGCTCCTCTTCGGCGACCTCAAACGGGGACTTGAGGCTCCAGTGAAACGTCCTCTGGGCGGCGAACCCCGCGTATCCCGGGACTGAGGCCACCCGGGTAAGGGCGTTCAGTCGGACAAGGCGTAGGGCTATCGTTATCGGGGTGAGGTGGAGTTCGGTGTCGACGGCGGCGGGCACTGGTGCTACGAAGCAGCTCGGAATCGAGTGCCCGGCGGCACGCCGCTGGACGACCGTCAGCTTCCGCACCTGGGCGTCGTGGAAGGCTGACCGTCCCCTGGTTCTGGGGATGTGCCAGACGGAGGCGGCGTGGGTGGCGATGGGGGCGATGCAGGCGCGGTAGATCAGTCGTTTTCGTGGAGGGATAGTCCCCAGCGGGAGCCTCCCAGGGCGGAGAGGGCTTGAAGGCCGCGGGCGCAGCAGCGGTCGATACAGTCGAGATGGGGGCCGAATGTGAGGTGTTGGTCGAGGTGGACCCCCAGGAGTGTAGCACTGTTAGTAGGAGGGACTAGTATGCTGTCCAGAGCCAGTGGTGGCCCTAGCCCCGGGCACCCCTGGTTCCGGGGGAACGCCCGGCAGAGGGAGGGGTCGTGCTGGTGGAGGAGGGCGAATTTTTGGGGTGCGAAGACCGAGGCATGGGTAGTGGCCCATTGGCGGCAACGGGCTTCGAATACCACATCGCGGGCTTGACAGTTGGTGCCGGCCGAGTCGCTGACCGCGAGGATGGTGGTGTCGTCGATGTAGCCCAGCCGGGTAATGGCTGCAACGCCCCGGGGGTCGTGAGGTTCCCCGGGCTCCGGCGACGAGGTTGCGGAGGGAGGTGCAGTGCTGGGCTCGGAGGGTTCATACAGTGAGCCGTCTGTGCCGGCGGCGCTGGAGGTACGGTATATCGGCGAGGTTGGAAGGCGGAGAGTTGGCGTCGGGTATTGGGGCGGTTCCTGGGGGAGTTCTCGGGGACCCGGGCGTGTGTCAACGAGTTCCTCCCCCATCAGGTCAGCCTTGTAGAAGAGGTAGAGGATCGGCGACAGAGGTAATCGCTGGGGGATGCCCGTGGCAATGGGAGCCCGCGGCTGTTCGAACCCTGAGAGCGCCAGCACAGTGTACCGGTCCCCCAGGAAGCTGCTCAGCCAGCGGACCATCCCCTCCGGGATCCGTCGTTTGCGTAGGCTGTGGAGGAGGCGGGCGTGGGAGACGTTGTCGAAGGCGCCGGAGATGTCGAGGAACAGGGCGCTGACAACCTTGCCCTTCTTCCAGGCTGCAGTGGTGGCATCCAGCACTGAATGTAGGGCGGTCTCAGTCCCCTGGCCCTTCCGGCCGCCGTAGTGGTGTTCGGGCTTGGTCCTTGAGGCCCCACGACACCAGACAGAGGTCGATTGTGGAGCCTGACATCCTGGGACCTCCAGGGTCGAGTTCGTTGTCGTCGTTGTTGGTGTCTGGGTGCCCTGGTGCCGGGGTTGTCGGTGAGGGTGGCAGCTGCTGGCCTCTGGGGAAGGGCCGTGGGGGTGCCAGTGTCGGTGTTGGTGTTGGTATCGTTCGAGCGGGTGGCTTGGGCGTCACCCATGCGGGAGGGCCGCGTGACCAGCCCCCGCGGGGTGACTACGTGGAGGGGGCGGGATTCGATCAACGTGCGGAGTTTCTCGCCGGCATGTCGGGACCACCGGCCAGGCCTGCTCCAGAGATGGTTGTGGGCGTTGAAATCTCCTATGATAATGTGCTCGGCGGTAGGGTGCAGGCTGTCGGCGAGGGAGAGAGCGTTGTGGAGCTGAGTCTGTTGGGGGAGTTGTACGCGTTGTGGATATATATAATGGGGGCGGAGGTGTCGTTGAGGTCGATGGTGACGGAGGTTGTGAAAGCGTCCAGGTACATTGGTTGCCACGCCATCCCCTTTCGAATGCAGAGGCAGGTTCTGGGGATCTCAGGTCGGGCTACGCAGGGCTAGACTAGGTCGAAGTGTCTCCTGGCTTCCTCCGGTAGGTGTGTCGAATCAGTAGTCGGGTTCACCCATGGCTCCTGGATCGCTAGCACCGCGTGCCTAAGGATATGTTGGCCCCTAAGCAGCGTTGCCAACGCCAGGTCCAGGGAGTTCCCAACGTTGAATTGGAGGACCGAGAGTGTGAGGGGTTCAGGGACCGGGGTTGCTGGTGGGGAGGTCGGCGGGGAGGAGGCTGAGGAGGCCAGGGAGGCGGAGGAACTGGAGGAGGCAGATATCTGGGAGGGAGGGTGAGAGAGCAGGGTTCGTGGGTCTCCTTGCTGTCGGTGGTTAGTACTCTTGCAGTGGTTAGTGGTCCTCGTCCCTGCGCCACCTCCCGAAGAAGTGTCCCCGCGAGCCTTTCTTGCGCGAGGCATGCCGGTTGAACAGCCGCTTCGGGGAAGGCCTCCGGGTGAGTAGCGTCTCTCTTGTTCTTGCCCCAAGGGGGTTGCTCCTTCCGGCAACGGTATGATCACCGCGTTGGGGTCGTGATACGGTGGTCGAGGTCGAGGCTTGGGCGGTCCGGTACCTTGTTGAGGGAACGCTGGAGGTCTGCAGAAGTTAGGGTCGTACAAGGGGTGTGGTGGGCCCCCTTCCGGCGGTTTCGTTGACTCTCCGAACCGGGTGCTGGGGGACTCCGAGTCTTGCCCGGTGGTGGTGGTGTCGGTGTTGGTTGGGGGCGGTTTCGGTGGGAGTGGGTGAATCGGCTGGGTACGCTGGGCTTGGGGTGTCGTAGTTGGGGCAGCTCGATTCGTTGCCGGTGAGGATGGGGGTTTCAGATCGATTAAGTAGAGACAATTCCACACGGCTGACCCCCCAAATCATGCAGTGAGACGCTGTGGTGACGATGTCATCGTCGCATGATTTCCGACGCCCTGATAATGGAGGGTTGGAATGTCCAGCACTTGCGAGTGGGCAAAAAGGCCATGAAGCATGTACTGTGGGGAATCGCCAGGGCTTATGAAGGAAGCCTCGTATGTGATGGACGGGAACATCGCGGCCGGAAAGACCGCCCCGAGTGAACCAGTGTGAAATGACTTGTCACTCCCAGCCACTTGAGCATTTGGCTTTGCAGATCCATGGCCTTCATTGCTTGTCTATCTTGGTGGAAGAGTCACAATTCACCGCTGTTTGCAACAGAGCCCTTGATAATCAGGCCCGGCGGGGATCACTCGCAAGTGACCATGCTCCAGAATGAACATCCACATTGCGCTATTACGGACAGTGTACGGGTGATTTGGATGTCATTTAAAGATCCTAACTGCAGGCCTACTCGGGCGTACCTTTGGCTGCCTCTTCCACAGCCAACATAGCCAACCGCCTCGCCGCTTCGGCTATTCCAACACAGCGGCGTATCTCTGTATCATCAGAACGACTCTCCACGGTTGAAAGTTCATCGTCACCATAATCAGCGATGTAAAAGTATACCCCTGCCTCGCCTACAAAGTTTGCCCTATCCAATACGACAGCAAACACACCACAGGGATGACCGACGGTGGCTTGAGCGCCCGCAACCGAGTTAAGTTCATTCTGAGGAGTAACCCGGTGCAGCGCAGCCGGTTCACCGTCATTGACCGCGAATTTGTGCAGGGCACCAGGAGCAAACTCGGTGGATTGAGACGTGAGGACTGCATCGTGGGCAGCGCGGATGCCAGACCAAGGGTTAGAATGCGACTCTGGAATTGAGAATTTAAAATTCATAGTCTTTGGCGCAGGCAGATGGAACTGGAGGACAGAGCTGAACAGGCGTGCCGTGCTTTCTAATAGAGGAGTTGAAGTGGTATTATCAAGGTGGCTAAGGAAAGGCGTACATATCAGATACTGCAAGTCAGCCTCAGCCCCCTTGGGCGTGTTTGCCACTGTCACAATGCCGCCGTCTTGGGTGACGTGCACTGATGAATCCAGAGTGAATCTGCCTACTGCAGTCTGCTGAGATAGCTGGGTTCGGATCTCCTCCTCAGATGGCAGAGGTTGGTCCGGAGGGGTGCCCTCATCGGTATCCATGCCAAAATGCAGTTCTCCACCTTGGCCGGAATTGAAGAAAATGTCTAGAACAACCAGCTGATCAACATATTCCCGTAATGTGATGCGCTCAGTCGATAGCTCAAAGCTTTCCAAATAGCTTTCCTCTGGAGGATGGTCTAGAATCTGCGCATCATCAGCATCGCTGCGCGTGCTGGAAAAGGTGCGAGTGAAGTTGAGCAGGTCGGGCCCTTCGGCAGAAGCTCCCTCATCATGTTGATCTAGATGATAGCTATGGGAGCGTAAAAGGACACAGCGCCCAATAGGAGGTTCGTTGTCAAAAATACCTCTGAAAAATTGGGGGATCAGTCCCGGTGCGTTTTCAACGCCCGACCGGTGGTGCCGTTTGCGAAAGGCAATCTCACGACGGTTGTGGTCGATGCAGGCAAAGGAATCAGGGGGGCAGTATGAATATATCTCAAATAATGGCATAACTTCGTCATCCCAAAAGGCACCCAGGAGATAGTCACGGAGCTTTTCATGATCTGGATCCAGTGGCACTAGACTGTAGATTTGGATGGGGACCAAATGTTCAGGGTCTGGTTCATTATGAGGCCTGACGTATTCTTCGAGGACAACGGGATGGCCCAAGTGGTCCTTGTAATGGCAGACCTGCTGCCAGCCCCCGCGGAGCCCGTTGCTATCACTGCTGCTGTCGGACATTGCGGTGAAAGATATAAAAGAAATGAACACCTGAAGGCCTGAATCGAGCTCAAAATAAGGTTTCCGGCGCGGGGCAGGAGCCCGGGGGAACCCTAATCCGGCTCGCCTCCGCGGCCAAGCGGTAAGGTACGCCAGAGGATCAGTGAGTGTGGGCATCTATAAGGGAAGCTAGACCTTACCAAGTGCCTGATTAAACACCCGGGAAAGGCAGCGCTGGGGCTATATAAGGGTCTCCCGAAGCCCTATCCCTCAGTCATCATGCAGCTCCGCTCAGAACGCTCCGCGTTGAACCATTGCCTCTTTAAGACCAAGCAACACCCTGATGGTTGGTGTACTTGCTGGAGCCAGGCCAGGCAGACTCCCCAGCACGTTTTACTAACGTGCGAGATGTGGCAGGCGGAGCGAGTGGAGATAATGACCAAGATCGCCGCGCGAACAGATATTAGCCCACATGCCAGCTACAATACATTGGTTTCCGATCCCAAAGCAGTTAGGTTTGTGGCTGACTTTATATTAAGAACAGGTCTGCTAGGTCAGTTCAGGGAAGTGCGGTTAGACCCAGAGGCCGCCCCACATGGAAGCAGCAATCTCGCCCTGAATGCTTAGCCTCGCCTGGCATAAGCTTGCTATGCGCCTCCATTTGAGAGCGACCACAATACCCCGTACCACCCTGGATATAATATATTGCAAAGAATTGGATGTTGGAAGCAACTCTCATACGAAATTTTTGACAGATACAGTGTAGGATTTTGTCTCTATTGACCCTGTGGGACTGTGACTGTGGGACTGTGATCGTCAGCATATGCTGTTTGGCGCAATATTAGCTTGACGCGTGATAACCGAGAGGTGCTATCGGGGACTCTTCGGAAAGCCATCCTGTGCGTTCTTTTTCTGGTTGAGCACTAGCCTTAACTCACTTTGTCACATTTGCCTATCAAGGAAGCACCCATCGCATCGGATGGCCCCGCGGAGGTAACCACAGCGCCGCAGCAATTTAGTGCGGTATTCTGCGGATTAGTTCCGTAGTGATTTGGAGTATGGACTTTGGACATTAATACCACTGTTATTATCTTATTGTGGATACTTCTTGCAGGAGGCTGCAAACGCTGCTTCGCTTGTTCCTAGGTTCCGTGCCTGTCCCTGATCTAGACCAAATGCATGAGCTACCAAGGCAGCCTTAGTAACAGTACTGGTGCGTAACTGCGTATTGCTAGGGCTACGTGGGGATAACCATCGGGTGGCCTCGTCGATACGCCAACGCTAAGATGATATTGCGCCCCTGCATACAGAGAATCTTAGCACGATCGGTCCGGTCATGCGGCACAGCCGAGATTCATTATTTCTGAGGAGCTCGTCAAGTAGTTTGGTATGATCCATATTCTGCCAAAGGCAAGTCGGCCGACGCACCTGCAGTGGTAGAGTACTAGATCCTTCATACACAGAGAGTGGTAACGCGGTTACACGACTAGGTATAATGTGCCAATGTCCCATGTCCCGACTTGGGCCAGTGTGAGCCGGAGCTGTACTCATTGCCTTTATTTTGTATCCTGAGACACCAGTCTTCCATTTGCCAATACTATTCTTCTCTACAAGGTGTCCGTTCTTTCTTGTCATTGTCACCACGATGAAGCTCCCTCTTTTCTTCCTGTTTGCTCTTTGTATATCGAAAGCAGCCGCTTTCGGCCTCTACGGCTGCTACGAAAGCCTCCTATACTGGCAAGCGTATCAAATGGACGAAGGTTCCCACGATAAGAAGATTGCAACAACGGCCTGCGCGCGAGATTCAACAACTGCTCGGGCAGTTGGCCCGGCCACAGGAGGGCGCTGCAACCTGCGTCAATTTCTCTACTACATTACGGACAACGAGAAGGAAAAGGCAATCATCGCGGACAAGAATACACTTAAGGATGCCGACCTGGCCAAGGAGAAAACCGATCTCGACGAAGTTGCTAAGAAGAAACTATTTAGTTTGTTCCATGCCTAATAAGTCGAAAACTTCCTCCAGACTGACCGTCAGGCTTCCCTTGTCTAGAATTTCTCTCTTCCAGGTCTCTCTCGAGACGGCGCAATCAAGGAACAAAACAATATCGACATCACCAACGCCGCAATCCATTCCATTATATGGACCTTCTTCGCGTGCCC
Organism: Aspergillus sydowii CBS 593.65; assembly: GCF_001890705.1. NCBI lineage: Eukaryota > Fungi > Ascomycota > Eurotiomycetes > Eurotiales > Aspergillaceae > Aspergillus > Aspergillus sydowii. The sequence goes on from NW_024467871.1 coordinate 7,332, forward strand.
CTGGTTGGACGGGGTCATGGAGCTTCACGACCGGGGACCGTTTTTGTGGGGAGTAAAGATCTGACGCCATGTAATAGTCACCCCACCAGTCGCTGTTCACATGCGGCGTCCTAAATTTCTCTGCGGCATCAGGAACGGCTGCGCAGATATCATTTTGGAATTGTTTGTTCGATGAGGCCTTGGCTTCACGCCACAGGCCGCATCCGACATGCTTAGATAGCCACCACAGCTTGGGATCTTCAGGTTCAGGCACACTGGGATCCAGGGGGTACATCTTCTCGCCCTTTAGAAGTTCAGGCGCAGCGCGCAGAAGATCATCCCACGTCCATGTATAGTTTGCAACTATGCAGGCTCTTAGGCAATCCTCGAACATATCTGGTCTTTTATGTGCAAGTTTCTCATAGGTATCCAGTGAGCGACATTTGGATACCAAATAAGTTCTGGCAGTAATTCCCCAGGAGTATCCATAGTGAGCCAAGTTAAATTATTAGATATAATGCGCCGGGCATTAATCGCGCGTCTAATTTTAATCTCGTGTCTCTGTTGCGGGTGTTCAGGGATCTGCGTACTCCACCATTTAGCAAAAGTTGGATTATGGTAGATACCATGTACAACCATCGCCCATTCATCTTCAAGCATCTGTGGTCGTCGAAGTCGTGCATAGCGATCAATTTCGCCATTATATGCAGCAACTTTAATAAGTTTGTCCTTGTCAATAAACGGGAGATCAGCAGGGAGTGATGTATACACCAGCGGGAAGTAATCCTCTGGTGGCTTGGGGTTGAGGCCTTCGCAGTCATGGTCATCAATGCCCCAGTCTTCGATAATATTAAAGTAATGGGGCTCCGTGTGATATACCGTCCATGGCATATGGGCCCGTGTAATATCCCGAGGGCCAGAATACTTTGTTCGGACTGTAAGACTTGAGTAAGGAGCAGTGTCACCGTTTAGAAATGCAACTCGGCAGCCAGCAGTATTAACCGTACATGTATAGTCATTCATAATCTCGAATTTAACGGGTTGGGAGATAATAAGACTATAAATCTCCTGGCTGCCCTTGCTTTTTCTTTGAGCAGCTGTGTACCCAGCTTCTTCTGCAATATGCACCTCTGGGAGAACTTTATACAGATTAAAGTAGCCCCCAACAGCACAGGCCCGAGCAACTTGATACACTATATCTGGGTATGTCTGTACTAAAGCCCGGAGAGTCTCCTCCGTTGGAATATCTGGATACCAAAAACAATAGGGCACCTCCTCAGGCGTTAACATGGTTGGGATAATGCCGCTCATAATATCCCGGGCATTTAGAGCGCGCGTGAAGTCAAACGAGACTCCATAGAGCTCCTGGGCAAAGCCATAATGATGCCGTATGCCGCGAATGGTGCACAGTCGGTGAACCTCCTCCTCGAATGTCTTTGGAATTCGAGACCCCTGGATTGCGGCCTGGCAATCTTCTGCGTCGTATTGGCCGTTGTCTGGGCTGCAGGACCTCAGCCAGTCTTCTAGGCCTGGGCTGATTAAATCTGCCATTGTATCGCGGCGGGTGAGTAGGGAGTGAGTAGGAGGGAGTGGGAGCAAGGTAGAAACTGTCTGCGCAGTGTGGACTTTAAATCGCAGTAATAATAAGACCATGTAATTGTAATGAGGATACCGCTGGTCCAAGTGGGGGAGTCGGATTGAGGGCGGTGGACACACTCGGCAGATGACCAATCACCGCCACAACTTCAACGATCGCCCAAAGGGGTAAAAGTAATGATATTAAAACGAGTGTGTAGAATCTAGATACAGGCAATTTAGGAGATTCTAATATAGCTTCAAATGTGTGATAACCTAACCTGGTTGGGCAGGGAGACGATGATCAATAGGGTTGGCTGATCTACATGGTGGTTTACCGGTCTGAGCGGCAACCGATTCTTGGCGGTCATCGTTCGACAGATGCAGAATAGAAACAGCCCTTTCTGACAGGAGAATTAGTGATGGGAACCCAGCTCTTAAGCCTTCTCGGAGAATATTAAAGATTGTCGTGGAATTTTATTTATCAATTGCCGCGCACCCTGTTACCGTGGCGTCACCCGAGTCTGGGTATGCCCGTGGAACTCCTGTCCGTCGCCAAACACTGCCAGCAAAGGAAATGCAAATATCATTATTCTAACCAGCCTCTTAAAGAAAGCCGCTCTGCATTTCCTAATTAACCGTGGCATACTCACCAAGTGACCTTCCGCCCTACATGCTGGTGACTGGTTTCGTTCCGTCTGTCGCGAATTTGAGCCATTGGATGCTCTGCGCCACCATCTATGAGATCAGCGGCTGATGAAGACCCGAGGTGCAGCATGGCTTGCTAACTGGATTGAACGGCTGCCATGTCTTGATCGACAAAGTGGTTACACTTGTTATTGGCGGGGCCACCATATGCTCTGTGGTTTTGGGGTTTGTTCGGATTGCACCCAAGCAATGTCATATTGTATGACGTTTTATTATTTTATTGTGGATGGGATAAATATATAATAGGCAGAAAGCTGGTACGATCAATAACCTTGCAACTCGCAGTGCACGAACTTTTTATACAGATTGACCTTCATACCAAATCCACCGATCGTTAATATGCCTGACAAGAACAGTAAGTTCAACATCAACACTATAGCTAATATCACCATTCACTGATAACATGTGGATAGAGAACCCCCTCGGCGGCGTGACTGATACTATCGGCAAGACACTTGGTGGCACGACCGACACCCTGGGCAGCACGGTTGACAGTCTCGGAAAGACCACAGGCGCGACTACTGAAGGCGCCGGGCAGACTGTCTCCGGTGCCACAGGGGGCCTTGGCGATACAACCAAGAACACTGGACAGGGTGTGCAGGACACCGTCCAGGGTATTGGGAAAGGGAAGCCGACTGCAGAAAAACCAACTTAATCTTAATAGAAGCTCGTGAAGGAAACTGCGGTTTTTGATGTTGTTAGTGGACGACTGGCAGATTTATTAATTTGGTTTCATAATTGATGGATATTATTTTGATCGTTGTTAGTGTACTATAGTAATGAAATTGATACAATCACTGTAACTTCTGAATTCGCGTCCATCATTGTCCGTACTGATATCTACTCGACACTGAAACCCCTATGCCTCCTAGTTCTATAAATGCCTTGGTGGCTGGCCCACTATTTAGCAGCGCGCGGCCCAGATCGCACTCGATCTATAGGACTACCGAAAGCTGCCGGGCCGTAGGCACCGAATTTCATGTCGCGCCTGGGGCGATGATCGGGGCCTGTACGATCAGGATTCTCCCGTGAATGATATGCAGTGGTCCAGTGTAACCCTGCGTGGGGCACGTTGCGCCGTCTGTGGCCTCGTTGAGGCTGGCTGGCTGGCTGCCCTCATGAGTCCACCCAGAGGGAAGCCCATACGATCTCCAGTGGTAGCTCGCTTTGGGGAAAGAGGGCAAGAAGCAATCTATTAGTTCACAGGACTAAACAGACTCACGGCCGGTTGAGCTGTTCTCTGCGGTAGAACAGGAGGAAACCAAAGCTGTATTCAGTAAGTCTATAGTGCGTCGAAATTGGCAAAAGAGGAAGGTTTGTACCTGGCCAGTAACTGGAAGAACAGCGCAATCCAGAACCACGCATTGCCGATTGTGCCCATCGACATGACCACGTTCGGCGAGATAGCACCCGGGCCCATTCTATTCGGTGCGAAGCCGCGCGCGCAAATAGTAGCGATTGACCCCAACGCCTGCGCGGCGAGAAGGACGAAGCAGACATGGACTCTTGTCAAGGTCTGTAAAAGGACCATACCAAGGCCGACCTTCTGGACCTCATCGAGGACACCGAGCCAGAGCCACAGGCATCTAGATACGATAGCACCAGACGTGAAGCTTCCAGCCCACGGAAGGTATAAACCTATATTGGACGTTCCCCACCATATCTGCGCCCAGCGGGGCGAGCCTAGGCTCAGTCCAAAGACAGGCAGGATCCAGCTATGTTCCTTGGACAGGCGGCGGAAGACATTGAGGATAAACACCCACAGGATAATGAAGAAGCTGATCACGAGGATGGTGACTTGCCACGTTTTGGCGTGCCTGGAAGACCAGAGGAATGACCAGTTGCGCCCAAAGGCGGCAACGAGGAACCAGTTCTGCACGACGACCATGAAGAAGAACCAGAGAACCGTCCGGCGGCGGAAGAGCGATGTGTAGAAGACAAGGATTTGACTGGGCGCCTGACGGTAGTACTTTGGCAGGCCAAGAGCAAGGAGCACTCCGGTAAAGAAGCAGACAACAGCTATCGGCATCGCCACGGCCGTGAGCCTCCATGTGCTCAATGCGAGGGAGGACACGCCTCCGACTTCAACAGCGGTGACCCTGGAGCTCCAGTACCACAGGGCAACAGTATACAGCTGTGAGAGGCCCTGTATAAGGCTGGCGCGAAACATCCAATCCTTGACAGGGACAGGGCCTTGGTCGCCAAAGTTCAGAGCGAAGAATAATGACCCACTAGATGACGCTACTGCATAGATACCTGCGGCAACGTTTTGCGCCCATTCTCGTCCAACAGCCGACGTTCCAAACGGAGATACGCCAAGGACAGTAAAGGCCATGCAGTATATAAACCACGCGGAGCTAAGGAGGACCACCGCCGGCAGACGGGTGTACATAAACCACCACGCAATCGATGAGACACAGTAAATAGTTGCGATCACGTATAACCTGGTCGCTGTCTCGCCTATCTGGCCGACAAGCAGGGTGATTTGCGCAGAATTGGTCGCGATAATCTGTCCAAGGCCTAGGAATAGAGCGTAGACGGGCCAGTCTCCGATCCGCCGTCTCATGAACCGTTGAACGGCGATGGGGCGCCTGTACCCCAGCCGGGAAAGCCAGCGGTCAATTTCGTCAAAATCACCCTGGTTCAAATTGTCCGTGGAGTCAGAGGGGCTGCTGCTCTGCGGTGTCCGAGGGTCAAGAGAATCCGGGCTTATCGGAGTGATGGATTCCTTTACATGATCTTTGTTTAGCTGCACGTCGTTGTATATGTTATAGAACTTGCGCTCGCTCTTCATCAGGAATGTCTCAATGCAGCAGTCAGCTATCGAGTTCTTCTTGTCCAGGTTGCTGATCAGCTGCTCGAAGCGCCGCGTGAAATGGCCCATGCTGTCTGTAAAGGTCGGATCGACCTTCTGCAGCTCGAAGAGCTGCTGCTGGTTGCGATCGCCCACGACAGAGGCGAGAGACAAAACGGAAATATTTCCGGAAGTAGGGAACGGTGTGCTCTGGCCAGACTCGAGTTCCATTTGCACTGGGTACTGGGGCCTGTCAGAAGACAACCTCGGCGCTGGAGAGGAGGCGCCTGAGACGCAATACGGCGAGTTGGGCATGGAGAAGTAGGGCGTTGTACAGATGTCCCCATTGCTGTCTTCGTATACAACAGGCTGGTCACTGGCCTGGTATCTGAGGGTGTTGCTCGTAGCCTCATTTGGAGAGGAATAGACTACCGGACGCGAATGATGGTCATCTTGGTCACCTCGATTTGCGTCGGCGTCGCAGGCCTCCCTATCCAGCTGGGTCTCAGTGGTCTGCTTGCCGCGCAAGAAGCTCTTTCTCAGACATTTTCTGACCTGATCTGCTCCGGCCCGTGGGTCAAGGGAGAATTTATGACCCGGACTGAGCTTACTGTCACTCTCCGCCTGCGGCTCTTGAGGCCGAGACTGGGCATCTGGGATCATCCTTGGCCGCGGTGGCTCTGATATGGGCCCGGTAAGTGTTCCTCTGTTGTTTGCGTGTTGGATATCGATGGCTGACCTTTGCAGGACTTCCAGTTTCCGGATCCATTCCAGGACAGGGAACCGCTGCCTCGCAGAAATCATTCGCATCTCTTCCCGGGCCTCTTGAGCCGAGTCCAACGCGGACTTTATTGCGGTCTCTAGCTGGTACAATAGATGGCGAGTCGCGTCGGATTCCACAGTATACCACCAACCAGGCATTTGGCCAAGGCCTCCAATGCGAGAGCCAATGCCCAGCGCACCCTTACGACCAAACTCAACCGCAACCAGCCCAAATGGTTCGTCCCGGGACGGGATTAGAGTGAAGTCAGCGCCAGAAAATATATATGGAGGCAACACGGTGAACTCTGGTTGGGAGAAGACACGACCGGGAAACATGGCCATGATCCGCTGTAACTTGCTCGCAGCCAGCTTGCCGTACAGGTCGATGATGGGCCCAACGCAGATGAACTGCGCCTGAGGTCTGGCAGATAGTATCTCCGGCATAACATCCGCAATTAAATCGATCCCTTTTTGCTTCGACCACCGGCCTACGAATACCAGGAGATCAGAGTCGAGGTCTTCCGTTAGCTCGGCCCATCGCTGCGCCTGCAGCTTGTCGTTGTTCCGTTCCTCGCGACGTGGAAGGGAGATATTCATGTCTGTGTTATCGCCGACAGCACCAGTGTCGGAGGGGTCTGGATTTGGAAGACTGCCGACTTTGCTAAGGCTCCAGAAGATCGGATACCGAGCCCACGAGCGCTTTCCATACTTTTCAGAGACGCCCACGGCGCCGAAACCGCGTTGATGAAACCGAAGATAGCTTGCACCCGTGTACAGGAGATTAAACACGTTTCCAAACTGGCAGTAATTGGTCGCAGTTTTCACAGGTAGGTTGAAGACTGAGCAGACTTCCTTCTTCTCCTGCTGTGTCCGTAACGGCCAACGCCCCTGGAATTCCGCATTGTGCAGCGATAAGCAGACTGGGATGGTTCGCGTCGGCAACAGGTAAAGTGGAGCCAGGCACCCATGGAAATCGTTGATGTGATAGAGGTCAATCGAAGGAAATCGCTTGATCATCTCTGCGATACACTGGTTCCAAGCCGAATAGTAGATCGCGCTGTCAAGGTCATCCATCCGAGCCGGGTAAGGCTCTGCCTTCGTCTGCTGCCGGAAGACTGGGGCGTCGAGCAGGGCATAGGTGATATTGTTCACGACGTGGTACTGTAGGCTTACTAGGTAGGGCTTCCCAAGGATGGTAACCACTATAGGCTCTGCTGTTGTATCTTTAGGATACTCAATGTCTCCAACACAAGGGACTACCCAGATAAGGTTCTGGTGCCCAAGGTGCTGGGACATGAGCTGTGCCATGACTCCCAGGCCGCCGATCTTGACCTTGATTTTCCAATCCTCAATGTTGTATTCCATAGTGGCAATAAGCACTGTACGTCGTTGCTCGAGAACGTCCGCGGTAGCATTGTCCGGCAGCACGTGCCGGTTGGATATCGCCATTTCTGAGCCATCATACCCTGCGAGAAGCCCTTTGGCCTTGCTCCAGAGCGGCAGCAGTTTACCGTCTTTGGTCTTAATACCATTTGTGTTCAACCTAATGCGATAGAACGTTCTCTTAAAAATAAATGCCCCGATAAGCCCCATCAGAATGGGTAGAACCCACAAGAATATGAAGAGGACAAGTTGGGCCCATCCTGACCCGGCGGGAGTCATTTGATATCGAAGGTTAGCGTCATTCAGGGAGATGGTCCAGCCAAGGTAGGGGGGTTGAGGTGGCGTGGTGATGTTGATCATGTTCGACAAGAGATAGGAAGGAGGGAGCTTCTTAATGACAGACGAGTTGTCTACATCGCCGTAGACCTCTGTAGGGTCCAGTACGCCACCCGGACCGACTCCCCAGACACTGATCTGGGCGGCGGATGGCCACTCGTCCAAGAAATCGTACTTCCAGCGGCGCTCCTTGGTGTTGTACCTCATCCTGTTATCCAATCCTGCATCATACCCGTACTGGTTGTATGGGCCATTCCACCACAGGTGAGGGAACCTCCGCGGAACACCGTCTTCCCAGTCATAGTCACCCTCTTGGATATAGTCGCTGCTGCCGGTGAGCCGCGAAAAATACTGTACGCGGACGTGGGTTCCCTTCCACTTCTGAGTGTCTGTGCCGGTCCAAGGAGCAACGTCAATCGTTGTGTTGCCAGCGGTATAAGCTGTCCAGTTCGACCATGTGCGGCCAAAGCTGGTCGAGTAGCGGAACTGGTCAGCCCCGGCCGCCTCATGCTGGATGTAGATACTGCCGTTGACCGATTTGTTTACAAGGCTAGAGGAATAGTTGGCGAGTGGGGTGATCAGTGGGTTTGTTATGGTCCCCAGCCGGAACAGAAACTTGTCGACGGCATTGGTTCGGACTCCGGATGTCGTCGAAGCGTTCTTAACGGCCAGCTGGTGGACACCATGATGGACGTTTCTCAGCTTGGCGGACCATATCCAGACAGTGGGAACGCCCCCGACGCGGTTATGACTGCCCGCCTGTGGGGTGACCTTGTTGCAGCTAACGCTGGCTGTATCAAGGCTTGGTGTGGTGCCCGCCTGCGTAGTAGAGCCTAGCGAGATGGATTGCTGAATGCTGTTACAGTCCATCTCTTTTGAATACCCAAGCTGAATTTCAACGGTTTCGCCCGTGTCCTCCGAGGCCAACAGGCGTGCGTCGTGGCCGGGACGAAAGTCGGTGATGGTTGGACCGGGTTCGTTGAAGCTGTCCGCCTCCACGTAGGCACTGTATCCCCATGGAGGAAGGGTCATGTTATGAACACATCCGTAGTTTTCGCTGTTGCCCTGGCCGTCGATCTCCCCAGGACCATCTTGCAATGAGAGTTCGTCGTAAGGGTAAAAGAGATTCTTCAATTTGGTCTGGGGCTGGTAGGGTGCCAATATCGCACGTTTTGGGTCTTTGCAGTCACCACTGTAGGTCACGGTCTTGTTGTCATTATGATACACAAGCCAGAGGCGGCTGCTACGTTTGGAGTCTGTCTCCTTTTGGGCTCCTGGAGGGTAGCTTCGCAATACTGACCACAGTCCGGTCACTGTCGGCGTGTCCGATGAACCGGGGAGATAGACGTCTTTGGTGATCTGAGACAAGGTCTGAAGGTACATGCCGTCATTAGCCACCGGATATTGCTCCCGGATTTCGAACATGCGCTTCATGATATTGCGAATAGGGTGGGCCGGGTTGCGCTGGTCATAAGTGACATTTATGTCGTGACAGCCGTAAAGCCCCCGTTCATTGGGGAAGTCGAAGAATTTCGTTGTAGTCAAGTTCCAGCAGCCATGCGTCCACCACGCGGTCTGGTATGTCAACGGCTGGCGACCAAACAAGTAATTGGTTGCAGTAGCATCGAAAACATACATCTCCTGCTCCTCACCCCACATAGTGAGAGGGATGCCAGGAAGCACCAGCGTGACGACGAAAAGACCAAGCAGGTATTTCTCAGTGCCATTTTTGATAGCTGGCCAGCGAAAATTATCTTGGTTGGACACGCCGTACATATGTCTTGGGTCCAGTTCACCAGTGGACGGATTCAAGAGATCATTCGTCACAAGCATTTGATTCCACGCATCGATGAAATCCGTGGGCAAGTCGAAGCCGGCAACAAGGTTGCCGTCCATTCCCAGAAACCGGGTCATCGAACGATAGATGGTATAGTGGAACGCAACTGCATCTACTGCCTGGTGACCGTCTTCTCGAAGGAAGTACTGAGGGTCTGAATTATGCTTTAGCTGAATAGCAGCGGCAGCGGTGTCAGGACGCTGATTTGGCTGACGGCCACGGTTAAGGTAGAGGCTGCCAAAGGTATTGCCAGACGTTATTTCGCCAGGGAGGAAGAAATTATCCTTGCCATATTTCTTTGCACATTCGCGGAATGCAGCGGATATATCAGCCAGAGGCTCAAGGGTGGCCTGCACCGCTTTATCATACCGGAAACCATCAATATCCAGACTAGCGATTTGTATGCAATAGTGCCTAGCGATGACATCGCGCACTGGCTTATGCCATTCGCGCAACCGGTCTTGCACAGAGGCAAACTTAGTTAGCTGGCGTTGCCAGTCGGGGAAATTGCCAAACGCCTCCAGTTCCCCATGCTGATCGAAATCACTATTGTAGCAGCCCGTCAAATTCTCAACACCACCAGATGTCAACGGAAAGCCAGTCTCGTTCCAAAATTTGGGGTAGTCGCAAGTACTGTTGAACTCATTGCTGAATTTAAAGTCAGCATACCGATGTTCTGTGATCCACTGAACCTCATATTCGTCGGTCTGAAAGTGTGCTGAATCATTGAGGTGGCCCTTGAAACCGATCAAGTTACTCAAGCTGCATAATACTGTAAACATACGGAAGCCGGACGTCCCAGAGGCACAGACTCACGTTGCTATTGTATTATCCAGGATGACATACATATCACGGTTGTGAATCTCGGTGATGGTTCGCCTCCAGTCTTCCAGCGTGCCATGGTGCATGTCCAACAGCGTTGTATCAAGGGGGGAATAGCCATCATAGGACCAAGGCAGGTTCATCAAGGCCGTTCCAGCAAAGTAGATACCCTAATCTTTATAAGCAACAGACAATCACGGCGGCCGGTCCCACATGCCTTGAAACCCATGCCCTTGATATAGTCCAACGTATCAATTAACCCAATCAGATCACCTCCATGGCGCATCTGATTCGAGTTCACGACATGCTCGAACGCGGTACCTTCAATGTCATCATTAGTCGGATCGCCGTTGGCGATCCGGTCCAGAAAGATAGTGTAGAACGGAAAGCGCCAGTTGTCAGGCGAAGGGTGGTATTTATGGTCGGGCCATTCCCCCCAGTAGTCAATCGGCGCTTCCGCCGATCTGTTTTCATTCAAATTGTAATCGACCAGCGACTCGGTGTAGGGCCAACTTAGCACAGTACGGACCAGTAACAATGGGATGAGCACCGCTGAGCGCTGTCTCTCCGTAAACATCTCTGCTGTGGTTCAATCCCTATGAGATTGGTGAACGGAGTCAGTCAATCAGGCTGCGAAGTCCAATAGACTAAATAAGGGAGGGCGCAAAGGAAAGCACCAGCGAGCATGGGTCAACCACTGCATGTTAAAATACTACCCTGGCCTCGAACACCGTGGACGAAAGCCAGCCAGCCAGCGCTGGTGCGCTGCTTCTAGACTCTCTGTGGTGCCCGGAGTGGCCATAGCGTCGCCGACAAGCTTTGCAGGTTTCCATGTAATGACAATAGACCGGCGTCTCTTACAAGAAGGACATGAGATACCTGAACATGGTCGTCAGCGGCAGGGCTGGCGTTGCAGTGAACCGTGGGATGACTTTCTATGACAGCATAAACGGTGAGTGCGCTTGCCGGGAACTGCACAGAGGAGCTACTTGAATATCTGGTCACATATCACTGTCTAGTGACGGTCTTTGGTTGTCAACGTAACGTCTCTGCTCAATGGTTACAACACGACAAGTAATTTCTTCTTCACGACCACGATCAAGAATCGTATTTATCAAATTCAGCTTTACCATCTCATTTATGCTAGTATTAGTCCTCTCGAATGCCATTAAGATCAAATTCGCTCACTGGTGAGACTTAAAACAGACTAAGTCTGAAGTGTAGGCGTAATTGATCAAGGCATAGTGGAGCAGACACAGTACAAATTTGGGAACTTGGTCCCAATATTTGCTTACGTGCGTCTATTTCCTCCCAGCTATTGGCAAGATAATTTACGATCATTGAATAGCTTGCCGCAGCAGGGTTTAGAAAGCCAAGGTCCTTTAAGTAACTTGTAAATACTTCAGGTTATCGGCAGATTACAGCCTAGTCGAGTGCATCATCATTCCTGACAAAGATGTAGACCAGTCTGTGACGGTGTGAAAAATGCGGCACATAATCTTTACTACAATAAGGGTATGGCTTTCCCAGTGAATGCAACCTTGAGTTGGATAAACTTAGAGCTGATCCTGTCGAAAGATCTAATGTTTGTGAATGGAGGTCTGATTGTCTATCGAATCTTGGTGGTCCCTTTACTGGGCGTCTGAATATACCGCCGAATTTGCTCTGATATAGATAGTATTGAAGTTGTGGAAGAAGGTATGGTATAAGAAGACGTTCAGAGTTGCATTCTGTTGATCCTTCTTACTAGCTACAGAGTGGTTACTATTATACTACAATAACAATCCAAACGATGGAGAACTGTTGAGCCGCCGAAGTCCCAACAATATGCAATGCTACCAAATATAAATTTGCCTCTGCCTCTCGGGCAATCCAAGGTGACCCTGGGCCCACCGGACCCGGTAAACTTGTGTTTTTTGACAGCGGCCTAGAACGGCCGAATAATGCATCAAGCTCACTAGTTTGAATATTTTTACGCCAAGCTGAGCTCCCGAAAGCCAACTCCTGATAAATTCGAAGCATCCAAGGGTCTTTAGTCCCGCACCCCAGCATCGTGCTGACTAAGAAACCGTTGAGACGATGCCTGAGGCAGCAGCGCGTATGTGGTGTTGGATTCCGGGTCGATGACCAAATCACCGCCTCAACTTTGACGATGTCTAAATCAGGTAAAAGTAATGGTATTGAGGTCTCTAAAGAAGAATCTAAATACGCGTAATTTAGGCAATTATCCGGTCAGATTACGCGAGTAGTGGTGTATATCAACATGTCGAAGCTTCGTAGTGAGGTTTGGCTCGTTCTCCGTTAGCAAGCGGACCGTTTGGGCATTGTCGCAGATGCCCGAGTGGACGGGTGCGCAAGGCAGCCTATACCCTCCCAGGTGTCGATCCCGGAGATGCCTCGGAACAGGATACTGACCTGTAGGCCCTCCTTCCACGCGGTAGATATGATTTCCAGCGCGGAATGGAGGACCGTCTCCGTGCCCTGCCCCCTACGCCCTTCGAAATGGTAGTCGGGGAGGAGGTTGTGCGATTCGGCGAGGTAGGCAAGGCGGGAGGCAAGGACCCCATGGAGGACCTTGCGCATGGTATTGAGTAGGGCGATCGCGCGGTAGGATTTGGGGATGGTATAGTCCCCTTTCCTGAGTTTCCGGAGGGTGACGGCGGTTGATTCTCGGAAATGGGCAGGGCAGTAGCCCAAAGGGGGGGCAAGCGTTGTACAGGGTCGTAGGCCGAAGAAGTCTCTTGGATAGTCAAGGATAGAGAGGCCCGAGATGACCTAGAAGGGCAAGATCCAGGGCTTGAGCTTTGCGAGATGCAGCATTGTGACTGTGAGGTTTCTGGAGTTTAGCTGAATGTACTCCATGATGCTCAAGTACTCTGCGTATCGCTCGAGATACCGCTGCACGACATATCCCGGGATATGCTTGCGTAGGAATCACCCATGGAGGAGTCAGAGTACTCATAAGTACCGCGCATGTTAGATTTGAGCCTGTCCTATAGTCGGGGCGAGGCCGCTCCAGCCTGGGTTATTAGACGACCTAATTGAGGGGAAATAACGGAAGCAGACATACCATATTTCCTACAGAGTGGGAGGTGGGATTTGGATTATGTAGAGGTAACCCCGGACCGGACGGGGAATAGATGACGAATATAAACGTCTCAGTTCTCTCTCTGGATTTCTGCAGGCGATTTCTCGGCGGGCCCGCGAGCAATTGCCGGCATTCTAGGGGGGAAATGCCTGCTCTCTGCAGGAGATTAACGCAGTCCAACCCGTCCAGGCTCATTTTACGCGGGATCCACTGGCCCCAGGACCGGCACGGCGGTTCGGCTCCAACCCAGGCCTCGACCGCTACGGAGAATAACCCAGCCAGTGAGAAGCTGCAGCCCCGGCGTGCTTCTACAGAGCAAGTCTACTGGTCTGCACGGTGGCGGCAAAGCGTTGCAGCAGACTTTCGTCGGCAAAGAGTCCCACCGCCGATCGCTGGCGACGCAGACCCGTTGGATTGCAGGCAACCTAACGCTTATCCTGGTCCAGCGGTCAAGGGTCGGGACGGGCCCAGGGACTGCAAAGCTATGGTCCATACGATATCCCGAAAAGGGCGTGCACGGGTCTCTGCAGAACTGCCATGCGATGCGTAATTTCGGCAATTGCCAAGGGGTGGGTTAGGAGATTTATTCCAAAATATCTTGTAGGTTCATTCCCTTGTGCCCGTTTGCCTCCTTTGCCGTACAGCAAACTACTTCGCTACTGTCAAAATGGCCCAGTTTGAAGTCGAAGCCTTTACCCTGCTGGCCATCGCCCTCGTGGCCATCGCAATCCGTGTCGCCGCACGATGGACCACAGCCGGGCCCGGCAACTTCCAACTCGATGATTATCTTATGCCATTAGCAGGGGTACTCCCTTTCACTTTCTGTCAGGTCTTGCTGTCCAGCAAATACTAACTTCCATAGGTGGTGTATGGCCTCGAAACAGGCGCCGCATTCTGCGTCGGTGCTTGGTGGCAGGGCCTCGCCAACAACTCCATGACCGACGAGCAGCGTGCGGCCCTTGACCCAGCATCGCAAGAGTATGCTCTGCGGGTCGGCGGGTCGAAGACGCAGGTCCTCGGATGGTCGCTTTACACGACGCTGCTGTGGTTGTTGAAGACTTGCATGGCTGTTTTTTATTCACGGCTCACGTTCGTGCTTTCACCACCTATTCAAGGGCACTGTACTGATGGCGACAACAGGGCCGGCCTAGTCAACATGAACATACGTGTCAAAATTGCATATATCCTTATCGGTGTCACCTACATCACGGTCATCTGCTCCATCCTTTTCGGGTGCCATCCCATGAAAAAGAACTGGCAGATCTACCCTAACCCGGGAAACTATTGCCAGCCTGCGGTATCGAAGATTGATGTCTATGTTACAGTTACCCTGAATGTTGCGACGGATTTGTATCTCATAACCATTCCAACTCCGGTACATCCATCCCTTGCCATCTGTCTATACAAAGCCACGAAACAGCTGACAGTAGTACCAGGTTCTATTCAAAGCCCGCCTCCCCCTCCGCGAGAAACTCGAACTCCTCGTCCTCTTCTCCGGCGGGATATTTGTCATGGCTGCGGGAATCCTGCGCTGCGTGCTAATTGTAACTGCATGTCTCCCTCTTCCTTCCATTCTTTTATAAAAACTGAAACTAACCAGTGGCAAATAGGCCGGCGCGAACGGCGCATCCCAAGCCGGCAGCTGGGCCTGCCGCGAGACCTTTGTCGCTGTAATAATCGGTAACGCACCCATGGTCTACCCGTACATGCGGCGGGTCGCCAAAAGCGCCGGTCTGTATATGACCACGCAGCGCTCACGGACGCGCTCTCGCACAGCCCGCAGCCAGAGCTACCCGCTATCAGACGGGGACGAAGTTAAACTCAATGGTCCCGGCATCTCGCAAAGCTCAAAGAAGAGGAGGTTTAGACACCCGCTGTCCCTGTCGGAAAGCCAGTGGAGAGATGAGACGAGTATGGAGGATGAGGCGTGCATGTTGGGTATGCATACCCTGCCGAGGCATGTTCGTGTTGAGGGTTTGCAGAGGAGGGAATCGGGGAGAGCAAGGCCAATGGGTACGAATGGGAGGTCGGAAGACAATGAGGTGGAAGGGGAAATGAAGGGAATTAAGGTCGTGCAGGAGACGATTATTGAGAGGCGTTGATTACTATACACTTTCATTTGTTTAGGATTCGGTTCAGATTGTGTACTCTCCTTGCCCTTCAGCGTCCATACTGCTCTGTTGAATTTTACAACTTATACTCCCTATATTATAAGGTCCTGTACGGTTCAACAACCCTGGTCTGCCTTTGCCCACGTACCCCGAGTTCTCGGAGACCTTGATCGCGACCATCAAGGACCGCGCACAGTACATCAGTGTGGCCCAAGTTTGTTGAGAACTACTAATCCTCCATAGACTGGGCCAATATCTGGGCTTCCCCAGATCCGTAAGCTGGCCAGTGGCAGAAATTACTACCTCATGACATCGCTCGCAAATGATACTTGTGGATAAGCACTCTGGAAAGACAAGATTTAATGCACGAGTGGGACAGTTAGATGCATACAGATTCACTGTTCAGGAAGGAGAGAGAAGCTTGAAAAGTAAAAATAATATCACGTACCAATTGGCTTAGGCCCCACCATAAATATCAGCCTGAGACGTTTCAATGCTTGTTAATGTACAACTCGAGCCAGCCAATATGCCCACGGTCTCTACTGCCCGGTCTCTACTGCCCTTATACACAGCAACCCCACTCCGCCAGCCACTTGACCTCGGAAGCGGACTATACGCCGCTTTGAAGGTTCTTGGCTGACAAGCAGTGCGGGGAAATTCTGGGGCAGAGGCTTTGATGAAGGCCCGAGCTTGCACCCATCTTGGTGACAATGTTTACGATATTGCTTTCCTATATCTCCTGTTAATGAATTTACTCATTAATGTGTTTAATACCCCTGCAGGCAAATCACTTTAGTGTCTCTCTGATTATATCAATAAATCGGCACAACTGTTGAGCCATTCCTGGTTTTCACAGCCACAGCGCATGGACCGAATCTTAAGCTTCAGGCTAAGACTCCTTCCCCAGAAAGCACGTCACTCGTGAGCGGGGAAGAAAAGCTTCGTTGTATTCAATTCGCGAGACAGAGCGCAACAGGGTTGCATCCAGCCCGTCATGCACACTCGGCAGCATATTAGGGCCAATGCGTGCATAGTGCACCGGGTTATTATTTACCTCGGGAGAAAGGGACAGATACAAGGGCCCGGTACTTGAGAGTTATATAAAGCCGGCAGTCACCTCTGGTACTTGTGTTCAAGCAAAAATAAGAGCAAAAACTAATCACACAGCCACAGCCATGAGGAACTATATGGCCGCCGGGTGGTTTTACTCCCCCAGTCAAATCGGTCGGTACTTGGCTACGCGTGTGTCGAGTCTCAAGCCTCCTATGGTGTGATCTCCGGATTGCGAATTTCTATAAATTCTTAGCTAAAAATTTTGGTGGGTAGAATGAACTGCGAAATCCATACGCCATCCTTCGAGAACTGACAGCGCACCAATGGCTGATGTTCGCTGCCGGCTTTCTTGGATGGACATGGGATGCTTTCGATTTTTTTACGGTGTCGATGACAATTACCGAGATTTCAGAGGCCTTTGATGTATCATACTCGGACGTGTCCTGGGTAAGTCCTTGAGAAGGCAGCTTGCTTTACTCGGGCTGATATCCATTTGTCAGGGCATGACAGTCACTCTAATGCTCCGATCCGTTGGTGCCATCATATTCGGAATTTTGGCTGACCGGTACGGACGGAAGTGGCCTATGATCATCAACCTGTTCCTGTTCATCGTTCTTGAGCTTTGCTCCGGGTTCTGTAACACATTGCCCCAATTTCTGGGCGTTCGGTCTTTATATGGAATTGCAATGGGAGGTAGGATCAATTATCCTTGCCGAGTGATTGTGGCAAAGCTAATCCATGTATGATAGGGCTATTTGGTCCAGCAGCCGCTACTGCGCTAGAAGATCTCCCATATGAAGCTCGTGGCGTGCTCTCCGGGCTGTTCGAGATGGGATATGCCACAGGGTATCTGCTTGCGGCAGCATTCTACCGCGCTCTCGTCCCAACCACTTCCCATGGTTGGAGAAGCCTCTTCTGGTTTGGGGCGGGCCCTCCAGTGCTGATCATCGCGTTCCGGTGGTGGCTGCCAGAAACAAACCATTTCCAAGTCATGAAGGCAGAGCGTGAGGCTCGCGCCCAATCAGGAGGAGGCGAGAGTCATTCTCGTACGGGGGGCCTTCGAGTATTTGTCCGCGACGCTGGGCGTGCCCTTCGGGATAACTGGGTACTCTTCGTGTACTTGGTTGTGCTGATGACGGGCTTCAACTCCTGTTCGCACGGTAGCCAGGATTTCTACCCGACTTTCCTCAAAGATCAGGTTGGGATGGGCGCCACGAACACGACGGTCATTACAGTTGTGGGCCAGGTAGGCGCTTTGCTCGGTGGATGCACCATAGGCTACATCAGTACTTTCTTCGGACGTCGTTTGACCATGATGGTATCGTGTGTTCTGGGCGGAGCTTTGGTCCCCGCCTATATATTGCCACGTACGATGTCACTTGTTGCTGGCGTCTTTTTCCAACAATTTTTTGTCGGCGGTGTCTGGGGCCCGATCCCCGTTCACTTGCTTGAGCTATCACCGCTGGCGCTTCGCACGCTCATGGTGGGCTTGACTTACCAACTCGGCAACCTTGGATCCTCTGCCTCTGCTACTATTCAGTCCATCATTGGGGAGCGATACCCGTTACCTCCGGGACCAGATGGAGAGAAACGGTTTGATTACGGAAAGGTTATTGCTATCTTTTTGGGCGCTGTCTGGGCATTTGTCTTATTTTTCCTTTTCTGGGGTCCAGAAATGTCCCAAGAGGAGCGCGATGAAGAAGCAGAGGCAGCGCTACGATTGGAGCGACTGAGGGCCGAGGGAGTCAGTTTAGCTGAAATCGGACAGCAGCAGTTCACCAAGGATGTGGACCAACGCCTTGACCAGGAGGAGATGGAAGGGGAGAAGGTAGAGGCTGTGCATCTTGCGTGAACAACGGGACATAAAGTATGGTCCATCCGCACTGGAGAAGCTGGGTTGTTACGGGCAGTTAGCAATGTAAAGAGGGCTCAAGATACGTCAAACATGACACACCTTATTGTAAATTGATCTTGAGTCTTAAGGTATGAGGATTTGTCAAAACGAGCTGAGCAAGAACAAGAAGAGATGGAAGAGATCCCTTGCTCAACTGCAGGGCAATGTTGAAATTATCCCTCAGCCACAGGGGACTGTTGGGGGACAGCCGCCACTTGAGTGCTCTACGCATGACGACCTGGAGGTCGTTCAGCCTTTCGACTTGCTTGGTACTCATGCCCGTGATTATAGCCGATTATTCCCCACCACGGTATTCCAACATTCCAAAGTTCGGTCTCTTCGGTAGTGGAATCTGTAGCATATCGATGGGACCGCTCCATTTACCGGTAATACTCTAGCTGACATTCCTTGGAGTCGAGGCCGGCATCATCACCGTACTGGTGCTCGACTGGGTCTTCACCATCCTGCGGTTCATTGGTGGCCGCTTCATTTGCATCCCCAATTTCCCTTAGCTGTCATTTTACCATGTTGGGCTTTTAGACATCGGTTATGACCACCCAATACTCCAGCCGACATTCCTTGGAGACTGTCGGGAATCTGCATTATGTGTCCTTGAGAACATTGAACCAGCTGAAACGCCAGGTGTGTGACTATAAGTAGACTACCGTATCCTTTTTTGCGAAGACTCGCGGGTGCGAAGCCTAAAGTAAGTAGCGCGACTATAACCACCTCAAGCGCAAAATTCTCTGTCTAGGCCTGAGAGGAAATAAAGCAAGGGATCGTTTCTAATATCCTCCGTAAGTCCTTCGTCTGACAAATCGAGTCATTGAGCCTGTAATCTTGCCACTCTAGTTCAAATGCTAGCAGGTCCTGGTTTAGGGCAGTCTCAATATAGCTTGACACTGGCGTGGTCTTCAAGTACTCGACAAATCTGCTCCAACGAGGTATATAATATAATGACACGAGACCTCCCCATGTTTTCGACGCATAGTCACTAATCTCACCTCGTGGTCCCCACAGGGTTATTTGGTTGCGAGCATTGTACTCGAAGAATTGTTTGACTGTATCGTTATTTCCTGGAAGCCACGAAACGGCAGACTCGATCCACGGACAAAGCATAAAGTGCTTGTTAGTGGACAGGACTGAGTCGAGGATTTCTAAAAGGTTGATCAACCTCTTGCCCGAAGTCTCGATATTCGTAGTATTGGCGTATGGTCTGTTATAAGCTGTCACCAAATTGTTGTACAAAGGCACGAACGCATTGGAAAGAAGCTGCCGAGTCACGTCAACCATGTCGTACTGGAATGACGGGTTAGACCAAAGAGATGCTTCAGTCCTGGCTGCATGGTACATTAGCTCCCAGGCATTGATGACGGCGGATGGATCGTAGGTGATATTTGTTGCATGGTATCCTGTTCGGTTTACAAGCCCAGACGTACTTGGGGCCAACTCGAGGATGGATTTTGGCACGGCTTCAGTGCTCAGGTCAGTGTTGTTATAAACGTCGTAGCGTAGAATTTCCCATGCTTGGTAAAGTTGTTTTGGGATATCATGCGCACCAGCATAGCGACGAGTCACCCAGTTGAAGAAATACAGTTGGGTGTCGATCGGAGTGGAAGACCACGCTTGGTCAAGAAGCAGATCATATACGATCTCATTGCCTTCCTGGCCTTCCATTGTCAAACCAAAACCGACTAGGGAAGACGAGTTCTCCAGCGCAAGAACGGGATCCTCAGTGATGTTCGCGATCTGCCCGTACATGCCCATATTGCCGCCGAAGTTATGGAGCTGGCACCATACCCACGGCTTCCCGTAGTACGAGTTGGTGCCCTGCCACTGAGGGGAGCTTTCCGAAAAGAGGTCGAGGACAAGCATGCCAGTGTCATCCTCAACACCTGAAAGATAGGCCTCTATGCGATCGTTGGTCCAGAACTCGGAGTTGTAAGAGAACAGCCATGCTTGCATCACCCAAACTGCTGGCGGATCAGCCGCCTTCAGACTATGCCAGATGCCCTGACTGGCATTTTGCAGATAGTCGAGATCCCCAGACAAGGGGTCATTTTCATTGTACTGGTCGAGGGTGTAGAAAGTTGTGATGTTACCATATGCGTCCTTCTGCTTAGCGATGAACCGTTCCTGAAGCACCGCAAAATTGTTGTCTGATGGTTCAAGGAAAGTGACGTTTGTATATTGGCTTTCAAACCCGCTCCATTGGGAACCATTCACCACGGTGGCGTTTGGAAGTACCCTTGTAATCGCCCGGGGCACGAAGCCAGTAAATGCTGGGAGGATAGGTGTCATGCCCAGTTCGACCATGCGCGCCACGATCTTTCTCTGCAACTCGAACTGCCCGTCGATCCAACTGCTCGGCAATCTACCTCCCCAGGAGCCTTGGATGTTCCCAAGGCGATTCCAGCTTTGGAACGCTGGCCCACTAAGAAAGGATGAGATCTCATCTTCGGTAAGCCCGATTTCGCGGAAGACATCCACCATGATCTTCTCCACGCCGACCCAGGCCAGCGCCAAATTGATTCCGTGGAGAGACATCCAATCCAGCTGCTCTTCCCAATCCTCCCATAACCAAAAGGCAGTTGTGTATGAGAATGTTACTTTTCATCCTAGATCAGCGGGGGCACCGAATATATTGAATTGCACTCAGCCCTACCAGTGTTGAAGTGATATCTCCACGGAACAATGCTTGAGCCTACCAAGGGCGAAACAAGACATGGAAAAGACGAGGTAACATTTAGGCGATTGCCAATAAACCAATAAAAGTCCACTTTGGCGACATCTGACAGGTAGCGATACAGTCTGGACAGATTGGTAGGTCAGTTATCTGCGTCTCCGTAAACGTGCCCTCCGTTCCGGGCGTACTGACCCTTTCGACAGAGCGCTTAGTGTGTTGCCTTGCACCAGAAGCCTGCCATCATGGGTGGACGAAACATTATAACTGTCGTTAACGCCCCAATCCTGGGTGGTATTGACGAGTGAGAAGCGGAATTTGCTTGCATATTCAGGGAGACGGCGCCTGGCGAGGTTCTCGATACCCTGTGTGGACATGTCCAGGGCTGTTGCAGCTGCAAATAACGCTCCCGAGGTCATAGAAAGCCTCATGTCTGCAGAGTCATGAGAAGTGCTTGAGGATGGGATCTCGGTAGAGGCGTCAGCTCCAACTCCAGCCGCAGCCTTCCGCTTCTGAAGACTGGCACTAAAAACCGGTTGCAAGGAAATAGGAAATATGCAAGTTTATAGAAAATGAGCAGATCATTTAGGTACTGTGGACTACACAAAATTTAAGACCAAATCATTGACGTAATGCACTGCTCCGACCAGCAGGCAGTGCTACCTAGAAAATTGAATCCCTTGTTCACCGGCAAATTCCAGGCTCTGTTGTACTAGTCTGCCATTATGAGCAAGAGAAAACCAAGGATCAAGATGGAATAAGCATTGTCAAGAAACTGTCGCTTCGCGGGTGCCTACAACACCATTAGTGATCGCCGGATGCACCGCTTGGTGAGGGTTACGTTTATAAAATTCAAAGCTTCAAAGCTTTCTTGTGCGACATTCTCAAACACTAGAACTGCGGTCGGACATGATGCATATATAGGGTTGATATATTGATCAGCCTTGATCAATCAACCGACCACTTTTCTGGATTGCGGGGCCTCTTCCAGCAATTCAAAGGCTTGTCTTACACCTAATCGTCGCCTGTCAACGGTTGAGGAGTAGCCTGGTCTGGAACGCATCTGAGACTCTGGATTCTGGATCCTGGAGGTCTGGTGGCTGGACAGCTCCCAGCTGCTGCTACCTGTCTACCTGATGCAGTGCTAACAAAAAGTATATCCCAGGGCATCAACTATATCCACTCTTCCCGCTACAGAGTAGATACACAGCCAGCAGCGAATGTGCTTTTAGAGTAAACAGATATTCACCTAAACTCGGGCGCTCCTTTTACTTCAGGGGATGTTCGCTGTTGTAGTACTGACCCTCGGAAACATGGACAAGAACTGTGAACTGAACTAAGCCATGAGTCCTTGAGTGGTGTGCTACCTTCTAATAAAAACGATACATTTGCATGTCTAGGCATTTTATGTGACTGAATCTCAATACTTGCCGCTAACAGCAAGCTTGTGCACGGAAAAGGAGACCGTGCTGAAGACGAAACTGAGGGAGTTGAGAAAACTGGCTTGCTCGACTGTCCCAGGCTCCAGGACGGACGCGTGCTTGCCGTAACCAGTGGCGATGTTGGCGGTTGAACATTCCAACGTTCTCCGCTACGGATGCGGGACAACTGGCCGACCAACAGAACCAGGAAGCCTCTCTTCTTTCTTTACGATAGTGAACGAGAACCATGGGACCGCCTAGAGACGGGTCCTCGCCCGGAAAAAAACCAGCTGCAAGTTGCGGCGTGGCAACACTAGATAGAGTTTTGAAGCTTGCGTCATAGACTGGAATATCAGTTTATGGAAAAGCCCACCAACTTAATATCAACGGAATCTCAGCCATGATTGCCAGAGACACTTCTCTCCGCCGATGGCAGTCGGGGTCCGGCCTGGCGAACTCGAGGCCGGCGTCATCACCGTACTGGTGCTCGCCTGGGTCTTCACCATCCTGCGGTTCCTTGCTCGCCGCTTGCGCCGGGTCAGTCTAGGGATAGACGACTATCTCCTCTTTGCCAGCCTGGTAAGTCAGTGATGAATGGGGTAAAGACTGTTCTGACGACATCTACGTATGGGCTGTGCTGTGTGCTCTATCCGGGATTGCATTTGCAAGTAAGCTTGAGCACATATATTCTTTTTTGCTCGCCGACTCAGTCATTTAGTGATCCATCATGGCCTAGGACGCGATACTCCACCTGATCCCTCTGCGCATGATGCTGTGATGGTAGCAAAGGTAAGCAAAGGACCCCTCGCAGTCGTGGACTTGAGGACAACAGACTCACTACGAGGTCTGCTAGCTACTGTACGTGTTCCACGTTTTCTACTTGACGAATATGCTCTTGGTCAAGCTTTCCATTCTGTTCATGTATCGCCGCATCTTCACGGACGTGTCGCATTCCTTCCGGGTGGGATCGTGGGTCTGCGGCGGTGTTGTGGTGGCATGGGCTCTTGCGTTCATGCCGGCAGCCATCTTCCAGTGCACCCCGATCTCCAAGGCCTGGGAGGCCGATAAAGAGGGCCACTGCATTAATCTCCGCGCGAACTTCATCGGCGTGGCAATCCCAAATATCCTCACTGATGTGGCCATTTTGTTGTTGCCCGTTCGGGTCTGTTGGAAGTTACTAAAGGGCAGTCTGCTCTACCGGCTGTCGGTCAGTGGCATCTTCCTGCTGGGTGCTTTGTGAGTCATGTCCTCTTACAGAAAAGGCCGATTCTAATCTTTGTATTCAGTGTGACCGGCGTGAGCATTTATCGACTGACCCTTTTGTTCTTGTACTCGCCTCACGATGTTTCCGGTACGTGTACCCTAACCCACCCATCCTGCCTGGGAGGTTTGATTCATCGGCCGAGTACAGAAACTGTCGCTCCGGCGACCGTCTGGTCTGTTATAGAGTGCGGAGTGGCCATTATTTGTGCCTGTCTACCCAATTTGGCGCCGGGGCTCCGCATGATTTGGACTCGTTGCCATCATTGTTGTTGTTGGAACCGCGACACAGGGACGAGTAGCGAGGACCTTGTTCACGGCCTACGTCTGCAGCCTGTTCCACCAGAACAGACCAAGCTCGAAGAACGTGTTGCTAGATCCAGCGGGGAGGATACGATGAATGGCTCGTTGCCCATCTGACCGGACAGCAGGCACACGGCAGCCCGCGGGCCAGGAGACAGGAATGGCCGGATAATCCAGCATATGGCGTCGGCAGGAAAAGTCCATATTCAATGTTAACTCCAGCGGTTAGTGGAGCCGACCGATTAGTTGTCCGTCCGGCCTGTCGTCCAGGACTTCCTCTCTGGAAGTCTCCATTCGAGCTCATTGCAGTGTTGCATCATGGTTTCCGAACGCCATCAGCAGTAGAAATCGCCCACCATGGACGACCTCGCCCAGCTGGAGTCACGACCTGGCCCCAGCCTTCAAGTCCCCTGTTTGTGGAGCCGTACGATGTGAAGAGCTGGACTCGACAATTCGAAAACAACGAGACAGTCTTGACCCCACAATCCACTGTCCTCATATGTCTCCTGAGCTTCACCGGTGAATAAATAACTAACCAGAATGGCTGATCCATTTGAAGCCATTTGCCCCTATCTGTTCCTCCAAATATTTCGCCCATCCGCGCCCGCATTTCTAAGCTTGTCATTCGGTATACCGGCCTGGCTGAGCATGCCATGGGATGACCCGAGGGTAAGCAATACGCAAGGAGGATCTCCGCGGGGCTGGATCGACCGGGGCCGCTTGGGGTTTCAATTCCAAGTAGACTGAACCCAGTTTCGTGTGATATGAGCAAAGTGGCACTCCCTTTCATCAATAATCCCGTCAACTCTCCACTCTCATTTGCAAAGTGGAGCGGCACAGCCACTTCTAGCGTGTGCCTCCCTGCGAAGCATGAGGATAGAGCCTTGGCCGCATACGTGGAGCTGGCTTGCAACACGCCGAGCCTCTTGGAGTGGTCCAGTCTGTGGCGAAGCTGAGGCATAATGACCGTTAAGGGGTCCAGCCAAGCCATGAGCGAAATGAATTGACAACTCAGACGATATTTGCACTGCCACAGGGAGCTGGTGCTTGAGCTGTGAATTTCTCGCCATGAGTATTAATACTACCCCTCAGACACATGAGATGAAGAACCAAACAGGCATTGATCCAGCCGTTCAACAACAACTACAGGATGACTTTCGAACACTCAACCACCGAGCAACGAGGCGAGGAAATCCTCAATGTCTTTGCCACTGCATTTGGTGAGCTGCTCGTCGCAGACCCGGCTGCGTTTCAGGTGAAATTCCGGAAGATGGCTGCCTCAGCCTTCGCCTTCTACCGCGGCACGGCCTGTCTCTTCTACCACGACCTCGAGCTGCAGCAGAAGGACGACCCGTTTCTGAACGGGGAGTCCAGCCGAATCTGGATCCACGGTGATCTACACGCGGAGAACTTTGGCACCTACATGGATTCTCAAGGCAGACTGATCTTCAATGTCAACGACTTCGACGAAGCTTACGTTGGCCCGTTTACCTGGGACGTCAAACGCTTCGCTGCTTCTATTGCCTTGGTCGGGTACGCAAAGGCGCTCAGTGACAAGCAGATCACCCGGCTGGTTCGGGCATATGCTGCAGCGTACCGGGAGCGTATCCATACCCTAGCCACCAGCGAGGACCAAGACCAAGTTCCTCGCTTTACACTTGAAACTGCAAAGGGCCCGCTGCTGGATGCCCTCCGGGACGCGCGTATGGAAACCCGTGTCGGCCTGCTAGACACGATGACGGAGATCCACGAGTATGAACGCCGGTTCACACCTGGAGGCGGCGCAGTCGAGCTCGATGAGGCAACGCGCGAGAAGGTGGTCGCGGCATTCAACGGCTACCTTCAGACCCTGCCCGAGCCAAAAACCCAAACCGGGGCCTACCGCGTCAAGGACGTCGTTGGCCGCCGTGGCGTGGGGATCGGTTCTGCTGGTCTCCCTTCCTACAACATCCTGCTAGAGGGAAAGAGCGAGGCCATTGAGAACGACGTGGTCATCTACATGAAACAGTCCACGGCTGCAGCCGTCTCGAGGCACGTCACCAACACCGCTGCGGCCAGTTACTTCCTCCACGAAGGCCACCGCACCGTCATCTCGCAACGGGCGTTGCAAGCGCACGCGGACCCCTGGCTCGGCTGGACCGAAATCGACGGCGTCGGCCAGCTCGTCGCAGAGGTATCTCCGTACGCTGTCGACCTGGATTGGTCCGACATTAACCAGGTAGAGGAAATGGCCGCCGTGGTGGCGGATCTGGGTAGAGCGACGGCCATGATGCACGGGGCAGGGGACAATGATAGCAGACATTCCGAGCTGGTGCCTTTCTCTCCGGAACAGATTATTGATGCTGCGATTGCGGCCGATGAGGAGGGATTCACAGACGCGCTGGTGGAGTTTGCTCACCAGTACAGTGCCCAGGCTCGTCTTGATCACCAGATCTTTGTGGATTTGTTCCGGAATGGCCGCATTCCTGGTCTGGCGGTGGACGGCGAAGCATGACCATACTAGCGAAGCAGTAGAGTAGCTCTCGTATAAGGAATCCAAAGTATATTCTCCGTAATTTGGAAACTGGCAGTACGCCTACTCATGATCCTTCCTTTCCGGCCACTGTAAGCGTACTTTGGAAACGATCTCATCACAGGATTTGAGTTTGATATCATGGCTTCTGCCGAGCAACGCTCTAGTAAGTACAGAAAAGAAAAGTTATCTGCACAGGTTCCTTTGAACAGGCCTCCTAGAACCTGTACAGGGTAGAAAAGAAGTGTAGCCCACGACCCGGAAAGACAAAGAAGGAGCTCGAATGGTGTTACTGGACCTGGAAAATCTGGTTATCAATCCTGCAATATCATCTGAGTTGTCTCCAAGATCTTGAATAGGCATTCGCAGCCAGCGTTACCCCACAGATTCCGCGAGATCCCGCGTGATGCCGGACAATCCCTGATGTTGCTACTCCAACAGGTTTTAATTCCTGGGGTGTTTGCGGGGTAAGGCAATAGACAATTAAAACCATGCAATTAGCCCGTCTTCTCCTGATCAAACGAGTATAAATGACTCGCCACGCAGGCCCCAGAGCGTCCGACTCTACTGCACGAAACGACTTGATCCGCTCTGACGACGGCCCTCATTATGACTCTTGATAAACCCGAGGCCAAAGACATCGAAAAGGCTTCCATTGACGAAGTCCGTCGAGTCTCTATCCCCAAGGCAGCGAACCGGCGGATTCGCCAGGCGGTACGAACCCTCCATCGCTGGCTTGTATGGCACAGTTATCGGCTGACCATCAATTGACAACCAGTTCGATTGCCGCGTCCTGCCCATCGTTTGCTGTCTCTACGTGCTGTCGTATCTAGACCGTGGCAACATCGGCAATGCCCGAACGGCCGGGGCACAAGATGCACTGGGTCTCAGCTCCTCGCAGTGGGCGTGGGTGCTCAACGCGTTTTATATCGCCTACATCCTCTTTGAGTGGACAACTATGTTCTGGAAGATCTTCCCTGCACACATCTACGTAGCAACACTCTGTATTGGGTAAGCCGTCTGAGCTCTTTTGAACCCAAAGCTGCTGACGAGAACGGCAGTTGGGGCGCAGCTGCGATGAGTTCTGGAGCTGCTCGAAACATGGCCGAGTTGATCGTCACCCGCGTGTTCCTGGGCATCTTCGAGGCAACATTCAGTGCTGGGGCGCCTTATTTCCTGTCGTGCATTTATAAACAAGATGAGCTCGGCTTTCGCATGTCCATCCTGCTGGGCATGTCGCCGCTCGCAAACACCTTCGCCTCGAGCCTCGCCTACGGCATCACTCATATCCGCGGGTCTTTGGAACCATGGAGACTCTTATTTATCATAGGTACTATGATTCTATTCTTTGCGGAGCCCGCAGTCTATATACTAACAGCAACATCACAGAGGGTGCTCCGACCGTTCTGTTTGCACTGGTCATCTACTTTTTCCTGATTGACTCTCCTTCCACAGCCAAGTTTCTCACTGAAGAAGAACAAACGTTCGCTGTCAAATGTCTACAAGTTCGCGATACCGCGTCGAACCAGGCCGTCAACTGGAAGCAGATTATCGCCGGAATGTTAGACTACAAGAACTACGTCCACGCGATCATCCACTTTTTCTGTAATTTCTCCTTTGCAGCACTGTCGAACTTCTTGCCCACAATTATTGATAGTATAGGCTACGACTCTGTCACTGCCTAAGGCTTAACAGCGCCCGCGTACTTTGGCGCGTTCCTGCTGTGCATCCTCGCCGCGTTTGTATCGGATAGATATAGGAGCCGTGGGTTTATTGTTGCCGGCTTTGCGGCGATGGGCGCTACTGGGTACGGCCTCCTCGCCGGCATCCAGGACATGGAGAAGACAGGGCTGAGATACCTCGGGGTGTGGTTTGCCGCCTGCGGTATCTTTCCTGCACTGGCCATTAACATTACCTGGCTGCTCAACAACCAGGGAGGAGACTCGAAGAAAGGAGCCGGGCTAGCTATATCCCTCATTCTGGGACAATGCTCCTCTCTGATCAGCAGCACCGTGTTTCCCTCAGAAGATGCGTACGTTTGGCATGGCCTCTGCTTTGTGACTGATGCTAACTGTAAACAAGGCCCTTTTTTACCACTGGCTGCGCAATTGGATGCGGCATGAGTAGCGCCATCGTGGTACTCGCATTGATCATGTATTTTGCCTTGACTCAAGAGAACAAGCGCAAGGACGAGCTGTACGGGCCTGTGGATGTCCAGGTCGAGGTGGACGTCTCCGAGGAGGGGGACTACAACCGGAACTTCCGATATTTGACGTAGATGAGTCGAGACTGACCTCGCAAACTGCAGAGCGTATCAGAATCTGCGGTATCTGTACAGATTATTCACCTGTTTTGATGTCATTTTGAAACTTCACGATGGGCCATTACATCTGAGATTACATCTTGTAGCTCAAACTATAAAATTATAACGTACTTTTCGTAATGTAAGGGCCCCCCACTGGCACGGAGCTCGCTTACCGTACGATTACGCGAACGAATGGATCAGACATTTATTTCCCCGCGTTAAATTGAATTAAATTTATTCCGGACTTCTCGCCCTGTCGGAGGACCCCCAGACGACTTCGTATGACAATCAGGCCAGAAAATGAGCTCTGGTCCCCTGACCCGTAGGCCCATTGCTCAGCCAACTCGCCGCGCCCGGGATTATACGCGCACTTTCAAGGCCTGCGACACTTGCAGGAAGAAAAAGACAAGGTGCATTCTAGATGCCCCCGAGGCCTCCAGGACCGCTTGTCGAAAATGCAAGCGTGAGCGCAAAGAATGCTCCTTGTCACAAGCCACCAGTTCACGAAAGCCATCGAATAGGCTTGCAAGCAGTGAACCCTCGGATTGCATCATGGGCATGTCCTACTTACCACGTTTGATCCTGCGATGAGTCTAGAGGCATATCCAAGGCTGACTGGATCTAGAGCAGGTCCAACCTTCCACTGGTGAGGTCCATACATCGCCTGTCACGACGAGGGCCTATTCAACTCCATCGAGCCATAGACAACCGTCTAACACAGACTGTTCTCTGCATACTCGAATCCCAGACTTTAACTCAATGGCCTCCGCCGTAGGAGGTACAGGGAAGAGCGATACGACACAAGCGGTCATTCAGGCCCCGATATCCAACAACAGCGATACCATGAGAGTTCTGCAACAGTCATCGAGGCACCAGGAGAATCTTGAACGGCAGAACGACCACGATAGCTTGTATTCCCCGACCACTCACCCCCCTCGTCCGACGGGGCCATTCATCTCAGAGCCTTGTCATCCAAGCAGCGATATCCTCCGCCTCTGGAACTCGCTCCGTTCTGTCTGGATGGGCTGGCTGACGGCAAACGAGGCATCTCGTATGTTGACTTGTGAGTCTTCAGCCGCACAACAGACTGGCTGATATTCAAGAGTTGACTTTGTAGATTTTTTCAAAATCTCTCGCCTCTATCCCCAGTCCTGGACGACCACTACAGTCACCACGAGAACCACTACTGGCTCATCACCCAAGAGCCTCTGCTTTGCTGCACCATTCTCATGATCTCCTCTCGCTTCCACGCCCTCCGCTGCACGACCGTCTTTGGGAACACTGCGAGCACCTCGTAACACGCATTATCTTCGGCCAGGAGAAGAAATCCAAGGCCAAGACACGCACCGTCAGCGCCATCCAGGCCCTCATGCTTATTACGGAGTGGGCGCCCAGAGCCATCTACTTCCCGCCAAAGTCAGACGGCTGGGACTCGGATTTGATCTTCCAGCTTCCCGACGACCGTGACCATCCCAGCAGCAATGAAGCAGATGTGGCGCAGGATATCAACAGGACCTGGTTTCGCGATGTGATTGCGCCCACAAGAAGGATCGATCGCATGTCTTGGATGCTCCTCGGATGTACCGTCACCCTCGGCCATGAGATTGGCATCTTCGACGCGACCAAGGCCAAGTTGGCCTTCGCGGGCTTGGGATCCCCAGAACAACAGCGGAGCCGCTTGTGCTGCTACATCGGGCTGCGCAAGGCCATATTCATTGCGGATGAACAGTTCTTAAATCAATTGGGGTCTACGTCGCTGATCCCGTCGAGCTTGAACTCATCTACCTTTGAGCCTTTGCCACTAGCCTCAACTGCCCAGGTAGAAAAGAAGTGTGTCTTTATTGAGGCCCAGCTAGCTCTGACGAAGTTGGCCAAGTCCATCTCCAGTACGCTGTTTTCCTCAACCGCGGCTACTCAGGAGCTTATCCAGAGCTACAAGTACGTCAGCAGTATTGAAGGTTTCCAGCAGCAGCTCCTGGCTTGGAGAGAAGTATACCTTGATAGCAGAAGTACCGATCTCTCACAGCACGCCCACGAATTACTTGCTATAGAGTATCAGTACAGCCGCATTTTCCTCAACAGCCTCGGAATGCAAGCCGCTGTTGACCGGTCAACCGACTCCTTCACAAGAGGTCATGATACCACAAGTTCATTCGACCAGAGTTCTTCGACGTGGTTCCGGAATTTTGCGGCTTCGACCGACTTTCAGTTTGTCCTTGAAGTGATCGACGGAGGCTGCCAGATCCTCCAGAGCGCCATCCACCTCGCCGACACAGGCACTCTGTGATACTGTCCGACGCGCGTCATTGTGCGGGTCATTGCAGCCTCCGTCTTCCTCGTCAAGGCCCTGGGATTAGGCGTCGAGAGAACCAGGTTGGAAGCATCGCTGGACTATTTGGAGCGTGGCATTGAGGCTCTTCGTAACAGCACCTGGGACGATGTTGAGCTTGCGTCGCGGTATGCCGCAGTACTAGCTCTTCACCTTGAAGAGTATAAGCGCAACTTCGTGATGAAACCATGTCGCCAGGGCCCTGGAGTGACCGACCGTAACTCCTACGCAATTTCCTCGGTTGTGAATGAGCCTGTCGCAAACGGCGAGGATGACGCCAGCCTGTTAGACATGCAAGTATTCCAGAATCCGCAAGACTGGCTGTCTATTCCTCTGGATATCTCAATGGCACCTTTTGGAGTTCATACAAATGAAGATGAGTGTGCGGGATTCGTAGGTTTGGAGGAGGGTGACTGGAGTTTCTTATGGAATCTTCCTTCATTCCCTGGCTAGACTAGTATTTATTGTAAATTTGGGATAAATCAGAGAAATATGTATTAAGAATGAATATATATATATCCGAGGTACCGATGCAATCAATGGACCTTGCCGTTCGCCTCTGAGTGACAACCGTCTTCTATCTCTGTACTTCCAATCACGCCAGTATCGCCATTTGCCTCCTCCTTGCCCTCTACAGCGCCCGCGTACTTCCGTTCAAGATCCTATCGCAACAATCAGCAATGGAAAGTGGCGATCCGAGAGACCGGCACGACATACCCAGTACTGGGTGAAGCCCACGCCCTTGCAGACATCTTCGGCAGAGAGGATCATAGGCGGAGCTCCAACAGACATACTCCCTTTAAGAGCACGCAGCATCTCCCGGATACTTTTCAGCTTGGCAGCAACAAGCGTGAACGGATACACAACAACAGCGAACCCTAGCTCTGCTAATTCCACGGCAGATAGATTTTCTGTCAAACCCCCCTCGATGACTGTGAAGAGTTAGGAGATCTGGTCTACATCACGGGCTCAGACATACTGTTGGCCATCATCGGCACTCTGATCTCTTTGATAGCTCGCTCCATGGCAGCGCGATCAGGGAGGGCCTCGACAAAGACAGCATCCGCGCCGATTCTCTGGAATTCTTGGGCATGACAGACTGCCTCGTCCCATACAAGGACGAGAGAGTCAGTGCGAGCGAGGATCAAGATATCAAGGCTGTTGTCTCTAGCATCGCAGGCAGCCTGGATACGCGCGAATGCTTCTTCGCGAGAAACGACAGACTTTTCTTTCGTATGCCCACAACCTGATGGTTCATACCGTCAGCAGTCATGTCATGGCCCTGGGATTCCAAATGCGAGGACGGACGTACGCTTCGGCCAGGTCTGGTCCTCGACCATAACACCTGCCGCACCCGCTAGAGCAAAGCTCTCAACAGTCCGCTTCACATTCAGCGGACTCCCGTAGCCAGTATCACCGTCCACCATGATCGGGATCGACACCTGCCTTGCTGTTTCCTGCACCTTGTCGCACATTTACTGCATTATAATATACCCCGTGTCGGGAAGACCGTGGGTGCTTGCCACGGTGTATCCAGACAGAAAGAGAAAGGGAAATCCAGCTTCCTCAACAAGCCGCGACGAGAGCGCGTCATAAGAGCAAGGCGTGCCGAGAATTTTGGCCTTGTCGGCCCATGCTTCTAGCATCATGGATCGCAGCCGCGATGCTTGCGCGGAGGGCAACCGGCCTCGCGAATTGGGGAAGGTTAGAGTTACAGTTTCAGGACTGCTGTGATAACGCTTGGTCTTTATTTCCCTTCTGGTTTAAAGGGCAAACGGGTAGGGGACGTTGTCAGAGTATGAACTTGTCATGTTGTTTCAATCACTGGCAGGCTCTCTAAATGATGAGATTGCCACGTATATGTGGTTATAAGTAAATCCAGGCGTTAACGGAATGTCGACGTTGATTTCCTTGGGATCCCTGGCTTTTCCGTTATTTCCCGCCAGGCCCACTTCTAGCCCTCCCAGCATCCATTATCGGGCCTGCTCGCTGCGGAGAGCTACAAGCGCAGATTATCGTGCGACCGTGTATACATGACCCTCGGCCGATCGAGGCTAGTCGGGACTGAAACCCCCATACAAAGCCCCCAATCCATCGCATCCGCCGTATTCTTAGACGTCTTATACGCAGTAACCAGCACTACTATAACCCGGGATTATTAGACCTCGCGCCCATAGGTCAGTCGCAATACGACTGCTAAAAGACATCAAGCCCGCTATAGAAGATATACGGGAATATCGGACCTGTTGATACCGAACCAGCTGTGTAGTTGATATCCTGCTTTAGACCGTGGTCCATCCGCGCTGTGCTTTGTTTCTAGAACGTGTATCCGCCGCCCCATGTACTCATTCCTGTTACAAATAGGAAGAGCTAGCCGGCTTTTGCGCGCGCGGAACAGGTGAGGGTTAGGACTGCGAGAATTAAATCTATGATTAGACCGCCGATCATCTGGGTGATCCAGTATAGGGCGCTGTTTAGGGAGCGCGTGCGGAGTAGAAGACGTTTGCGCAGAAGAAGAGCGGGAGCACGCACAGGACGCGCCAGTCTAGGATTGTATGGAATGCAAGCCGGAGGGTGCTTTTCCAGTCTCTTGTCGCGGTTTCAGCCTCTGGTCTCTGTTGTTGTTGTTGTTGTTTATTTGTAAGGCCAAGAGTGCACTTTTGTAGCTACTCACGGGAATAGGCCTTGTCCGTATGGGCTCTGGTAATGGTCGAAGAGTTGTTTCTTTTTGCTTGTGCGTGAGGGTGGAGAGATGATACCGGGCGCTGAAGGTACGGAAGGTGGCTGGTGATCATGGAAGAACGGGACCGAACAGTGGGTGCGAACATTTTGACAAGTATTTGATTTAATTATTGGACAGCATTGCCTTATAATCCAGCATTTATCGCGGTCGGAATGGGCATCGGAACCCCCGCCCGACATTGCTGAGCAAGGCCGTCTCTTATAAGGTATAAGTAGAGCTATCAGCGGCAACCTCTCCAATTGCGAATCTACAGAACACGTCTTCTTTCTTTGATGTGACTTTTCCTTGTCTAGGAGTATCTAACTTGCTTACCTGTAGTATGTTTGTTTCGGCGGTGCGCGAGCCATTGGCGAAGAGTTAGGGTATAGATAAGTATACTCAGTCGGGTAATAGCTTGTGTTGCAAATAATAAAGTAGTTTACTCCTCTATGAACACAATATACTTCAACAAGTTTTTAAGTCTTTGCAATGACTCTGCAGTGACTACGACTCATAAAGTCCGTCAGTTGCAGGGACTAGCATCGGCAGCTCAAAAGACTCTAAAAAGAGGCTCTTAAAGTCCACTGTCACCACCAAAAAAGGGCCCTACAACAACTATTCAAGGGCTGTGAGATAGGAGTCTCCAAGGCGGCGCAATTCGAAAAGAAAACCATGACCTGCAAGTCCCCGAATCGGGTAAAATACGCAACGCGATGGCGGATTAAGCCAGTCTAAACTCATCGATGCCGGTCAATGTCGGGGTGGCGCTCCGAGCCTGTCCTCCATCGCGCAGTTGTTAAATAGACGCTGTTCCCCCAAGAGTCAGGAAGTAACAGCATTGGTAGAATATGTCAAACATGTCAAGCATGACGCGGCCAAGTCTCGGAAAACAGGTGCAACGCACCATCAACACCGTCCACCGCAGGGGCCTCACACTCTGGCACCCTCCCAAGTTTGAAAACGAGAAAATGGTAAGAAAGACCAAACCGAATAAGACAAATATACTATTAACACAGCTACCCAGTTCACTTACGCCAAAGGCTCCCCCGAACGCACCCAACTTACCAAAACAATCGAATCCATGAAGCGCACCTTTCCTGTGCAAATCCCTCTCACCGTCAACGGTGCAACACTGCAGCCAAAGGAGTCGCGCACGCAGCTCAACCCTTCCAAGCACTCTGAGAAAGTCGCGGAATATGCCTCCGCAACACCCGACCAAGTCAACACCGCCATCGACGCTGCTCTAGCAGCCAAACCTGCCTGGGAGGCCATGCCCTTTGAAGACCGCGCCGCGATCTTCCTGCGCGCCTGTGAACTCATCACAGGCAAATACCGCTCTGAACTTGTAGCCGCGACAATGCTCGGGCAGGGGAAGAACATATGGCAGGCGGAGATTGACGCACCCGCCGAGACGGCGAATTTCTTCCGGTACTACATCCAGGAGGCGTGGTCGTTGTATTCCCAGCAGCCGAGGGAACAGCCTGCGGGGAACTGGAATAAACTCGAGTACCGGCCGCTTGAAGGCTTTGTGTACGCGATTGCACCATTCAACTTCACCGCGCTAGGCGCGACCCTTGTTGGGCCTGCAGCACTGCTAGGCAACGTGGTTATTTGGAAGCCGTCGGATTCGGCATTGCATGCGAGCTGGTTGCTGCATCAGATATTACTCGAGGCTGGGCTTCCTAAGGATGTGATTCAGTTCGTGCCTGGGGATGCAGAAGGGGTTACTGATACTGTTCTGCAGAGGCCAGAGTTTGGAGGGTTGTCGTTTATTGGTTCAACAGCTGTTTTTAAGGGTATCCAGAAGAAGATTGGGAATGCCATTGGTCAGGGTATCTACAATTCATATCCTCGTGTGGTTGGTGAGACTGGCGGGAAGAACTGGGGCGTGGTTCATTCGTCTGCGGATATAAGGAGCGCGGCGCTTAATACAATCCGTGCAGCATTTGAGTACCAGGGCCAGAAGTGTTCAGCCAACTCACGGGTCTATGTTGCTGAATCTGTCTGGCCAGAATTCAAGGACCATTTACAGAAGGAAATTGCTGCATTGAAGACTGGTCCTGTGGAGGACTACAGCAATTTTATTAACCCGGTCATCCACGAACGGTCCTTCGACAAGCTCAACAATGTTATTGAAGATGCAAAGGTGGATCCTGAACTGGAGCTAATTGCCGGTGGAAAGGCATCAAAAGAAGAAGGGTTCTATATTCATCCTACAGTGTACCAGACCAGTAACCCACGCCATGATATCATGTCTCGTGAGCTGTTTGGGCCTATCCTAGGTGTCTATGTCTTCCCTGATAATAAGTGGGAGGAAATACTCAAGACAGTGGATACTACCTCCCGCTATGCTCTTACAGGCAGTATCTTCGCCAAAGACCCCTATGCTAGTCGCCAGGCGCAGACCATCTTGAAACATGCTGCGGGAATGCTCTATCTTAATACAAAGTGTACCGGCTCTGTCGTGGCCCAGCAGCCTTTTGGTGGTAGTCGGGATTCTGGCACGAATGACAAGACAGGCACAATGGCTCACTTGCTGAGATTCGTGAGCACTCGGACAATTAAGGAGGAATATGTCCCTTTGGAGAGGGTGCAGTATCCTTCTAATGAGGTTTGATAGGCTTGTTGGCCACAGAGAGAGTGCAAATAGTTTTAGTCAATATACAATCGTTCTTCATCACTAGCTCAAAGTATCCTTCTGACAGTAAACCTACTCAAAGAAACAACCCCACGTACTTGGAGACGCGGAGACGTGGGGACATTGCACATTCAGTGTGACCACGGAGAGCCGTCCCGGCCCTTGCAATCCATCTTCTGACACTGGTATGCCTGTTCAGGAGGACAGTGTCATGCACACCAGCAGCGCCAGTCAGAGAGGAGATGAGAGGCGGTTTCCCTTTGCCACGCTAATGGAGCACCAGTGATCTTGAATGGCAACCCCGCGTGCCCCGCAGAAGGCTACGCGAGGCCGTCCTGTTATGGAACGTGGTTGGTTAACTGTCGGTCGACTGAAGGTCAAGGGGATGTGTGTCGGACGCCCATGCCGACGCGCACGACCGAATGTCGGAACCACACCGGCGTGAACTAATGATCTGTGGTATTTGGAGATCTTCTAGCTGGATATATAACATTGAAGGACATGCTCACCGGCTCGCCGAATTCGTAGCGCAGGTTGAGGGATGTTTTGTGGTGACTGCTGTGTCTTGATATATCAACTAGGGCTCATATTGCCATGATGAAATCTCGGTCTCTTTCCAACCCCAGCATTGGGTTGATGTCCAGCACTTTCCCACGACACGGCATAACCTTTTGGCGGCACCGTTCGACTAAGGCGGCCTTGCATGATCCGGCAGGCAAGTCCGCTTCGTCGCCTGTCCTTCCTCCCTCAGAGGTCCCCTCCATGGCAAGACTGCCGACTAGGCTTATTCTGCGGTCGCTGGTCCTGACATTTCTCATGTCATCGAAACCACTCCTCAAGCCGTCCCTTGCTGCACTGGAAATCATCGCGAACTCAAAATCAGCCATCCTCAACCCGGACCACAATAGGATCCTGAATAAAATACTTCGCTGGACTGTATACGATCACTTCTGCGCAGGAACAAACCGCCGGGAAGTCTCCAAGACAGTAGCAGATATCAAGAAAATTGGATACCAAGGAATTATTCTGGGTTATTCAAAGGAGATCATCGTGAACCCGACTGATGCTGTGGTCCATAATGCATCTGGCACGAAAGTATATAGCGACCGATGCTATGAAATTGTGGAGGAGTGGAAGAAGGGGACATTGAAAACTTTGCGTATGGTTGGAGCTGGTGATTATCTGGCAGTCAAGTAAGTAGGCCGGTGGATTTGACCATTCCAAGTCCAACACTAATAGATATACCAAGACTCACAGGTGCCGGTCCCATTTGTATCGACGCTATGGCAGAAAGAAGGCCTATGCCTCAGGTTGTGGCAAAGGCAATGGATGATATTTGCCTTGCTACCCGAGAGCAAGGATCTCGTTTGTGGCTGGATGCTGAACAGCAGGTCCTCCAGCATGGACTCGATGACTGGGCTATTGAGATCATGAAAGGGCATAATAATTCTGCCCAGCCACTGGTATACAACACCATCCAAGGCTACCTCAAAGGGTCAAAAGCAAACCTCGATCGTCATCTTACTCTAGCATCCCAGGGGGGCTTCGGAGTGGGAATCAAGCTCGTCCGAGGGGCATACATTGAACATGAAATTCGTTCTCTCATCCACGACACCAAGGAAGAGACGGATCAGTCGTATGACCTTATCGCAGAGACGATGATTTGTCGACGAATGCCCGAGGGCTCTAAGCTCGATTTCCCGAATGCTGCTCTCTTCCTCGCCACACACAACGCTGCCAGTGCCGTCAAAGCAATTGCCGTACACCAAAAGCGCCTCCTTACAAACAAACTCACCGTCCCACTGGAGTGTGGACAGATCCAGGGGATGGCAGATGAGCTGAGTTGCGAGTTGGTGCAAAACTACGAGCGAGCTATGGAGCAGTCTAGAGAAGCAAATATGCCAGCTCCCAAGGCATTCAAGTGCATGGTCTGGGGCTCTGTTGCAGAGTGCATGCAGTATCTTCATCGTCGGTCTATCGAGAATAAGGGTGCAGTTGAGAGAACCCAGCATATGGTAGCTGCTCTGAAACAAGAGCTTCGACGCCGAATTCTTGGTTGAACCATATCCCACTGAGATAGCTAAAAGCAGCGTGAACCAGAAGCTGGACATGCTTTTGCATCTTTGAGTTGAACAGGCGCAAAGTGCCCCATGTGAAAAGGGTCTTAGTGTGTATAGCCTGCTGATTCGGGAATGCCACGGTATATGGGGGGGTGATAAGCAGCCAACAACCGACAAGAAAGCCATACTAGTCAACCTAGGACAAGCATTTTCCGTACGTAACACTTTGTTTCCCCGCAATCTACCCCGGCCTGGTCGTACACCGACATGAGCTCCATAAATGTCAGAGGGCAGTGTTCGGACGGTGCCCCGACAGTTGCCACCCGCCAGTCGGTAGGGCCCGCCGAGGCGACCGGTACACAAGTATCTGCAGAGGGAGGCAGCATCGCAAATTCGTGTCCAAGTTGGCAGCTACAATCAACTGCTCATTCTTCATTGTAGATTGACTAGAATGTTGACGGGAGCACGTCATTTCCAAGTTGCGGCAGGGACGAGCCCTAAAACAGATGAGAAACAGAAAACACCGTGACTCCATAGTTACTCTATCCCAGTCCCCATAATTTGTTCAAGTTACCAGTAAAATTGATTAGTCAGGGCCAGGAGGGTCAAAATAAACCCCCGCTCAACACAACCTTTACCTTATTCCTCCTGGTCTTCCACATATCAATTCAACCATAACCTCAATTTCAACATGAGCGGGGGCGATGGTTCCGATTTCGTCCCTAGATGGGGTCAATTACCTGTGGAACAGTACTTAATTGTATGTATTTCGCGTCTCCTATGCTGGTATTACTTTACGCAAGGCTAAAGGAAAATCAGAGGCATTGGGACTACTCATCCTCTGAGTCCATCAATGACCAGCGAAAGCGCCTGGTGAGAGAATACATGCAGCTGGAAGAGATCCCCAAGGAATGGGACACAACCCGATTCACTGAGTATTCAGAGCAGCAGCCAGAGCGCATCCCCACAGCAGAAGAGGTGGCAACAATCCTCTGCCCGTGGCGGTCCGACGACATGCGCAAGAAAGCATGGCATCTCTGGGCTGGGGAGAATTTCCTTGCCCCTGTCATGCTGCGGACATATTACGAGAACAGCTCAGCGGGCGATCAAAAAATTGCCGAGTATGCTGATACATCAGATAACTATGCCGAGTCAGCCGATTGGGCTGTTTTGGATGATGCGGAGCTGTTTAACTATGGTTCAGACTGGAAGCAAATCTTGAGCGTCCTCCCGGAAATTATAGGCTTTTCGACAGTTTATCAACGGGCGCCGTTACAGGCGAAATTAGACAGGGATCTCCCTAAGCTCAAGGGGGCATTTACCAGAGCTAAGAGGGAGCATCCTGGCTGGAAGCAGGACGTGAATCTACTGCTCAATGGTAATGGGTATGCAAGGGACTTGTTATGCGCAGTGTCTATGGGCTGGCTTTGGATTGTGGATGAGGAGGCCTTTAAGACAGATAAGCTCCTGGTAGTATATCTGGATTTAAAACAGAATATTACTGTCCAAGGACGGATGGATGTTGACCAGGGAGATATGGATGAGATTCAGTTAAAATGGTATGACCGTGTCCCTCCTGGACCGATTTTCGATGAAGGGACAGTTGGGGATACGTATCGCTTGGATACCGAGTCAGGCAGGGAGTTTTTCCGTTTAACAGTGTAGGATCTGGAGGGTGAAGCCGGTTCAGAATAAATGCGCTTCTGAGAGGATAGCGAATCCTTGGATTTTGCCAGTTCACAGCCTCATAATTTCACCAACTCAGGTCAGATTGTAGTTGAGAACGGGTGTTCCTGGCTCGACTCGGCTGTTTGTGATGTCTGCAAGAAAGAGTTCGATTAGAAGCTTTTTCGGCAATGAGGTTACTTTCCTATTAACCGCAAAAGCACTAGACCCCTGGGTGAGGGTTCGAATGGAGGAGTTCTGGATGGGCAGGGCGGTTGTGTAAGGCACTGTACCGGTCGATAGGATGCTGTTGGCCAATCTTCAATATTGCGTAAATTTCTCTCAGGAGCTTCTGTTGGCTGCCCTTTGGAGTGGTTTCAGCGATTTTGGACTGCAACTCAGGAAATAATCCTTAACTATAGGAGAAGCAAATGCCTCCTCGGGATTGTTCTCATTGCTCGAGCCAAAGGCAATTTCTTTGCCTTACAGTACAGGTACCTAGCGACTTCCCAGTACCTGCCAATCTTGTTAACAATGTTGACTAAACTTTTTCTTGCACTGGGGCCCAGATCCTGGTTTGGGATAATGCCGATCAGGTCAGAGAGTCCCACAGTTTGCTGTAGTTGATGGATGAGAGCGTAGCTAGGAGATCAGATCTTCAATTCGATTCAATTCGCACCTCAACTATCATCCGAATCAATTCAGCTAGTAGACACTTCTGTAGTTAACTATTATTATTAATCCTGGCGATGACACCACATACCAAATTGTCAGGAAATTCTAGTGAGCAAGGGGGATGGATCTTATTTCCGATTCCAAGCATCAAAATGCCGAGTATTTCCCGAGCTGTCGTCATGTACAACGTCCATTGCAGGAGCTCTGGTTTGTAATACGGAAACAGTCTGTGGGAACAATCAATGACAGGACCAAACGGTCATTATAGGGTGTATGCAACACTATAACCAAGGCTAGCCAACCAAACTTGGTTAGGGTTTCGGAAATCGTCCGAGCCTGAAGTGTGGGCACGGCATTTGTACTTTGCAGCGACCAAAGACTCAGCGGAGTTGAAGCCATTGATTAGCCCACGAAGTGCTTGGCGTGGGGGACACTTTGACACATGGCCGATCATGCAGATTCTACCTCGTATTTCCGAAGAGCCAGTGGTGTCGCGGAGAACGCCATGTCGAGCAATTTGGTAACCGAGTCTGGGTGAGGCACATACGTGATGTCAGAAAGTCTAAACCGCAGAACTCCAGTACACTAGGAATAATATCAGAAGGAACAGTCATCTTTCAGTCTGATTTCTGGAAAACTCGTAGAGTTTTAGGTCCACTTGTCCTTGCCCGAGAATCGGAGAATAAAATTAACGCGGATCTTGATTGAATGTTCGAGACCAACGATAGCATGTTATTGATGAGCTTTGTATCTGTTGCTGCATGAGCTTCTATGATACAGTATTGACGCATAAAGATCACACAAGCCAGCTCCCCGCACAACGTGTTTCCTTTGGCTAAAGCCTCTCCCTCACGGGCTCCTCTCTTCTACAACTGCCAGCCTCGAAACTCTCTGCTGAGCCCATCGCCTTCATCCAAGCTTAGTTGTCTCGCCCAAAGATTGCGATCTTGCCGCATGGTCTTTTATATAGGTTCAGGACTTCAATCCGCAACTGACCTGCCAATTCTCCTTTACGGCTTGTCTAGAAACAGCAAACAAGATTATTTACCATGGCAGCTGGTGGCGCTATTAATACTCTAAGTTTAACACGGGCCGTCAGTTCAAGAAAATACTCGATGCAAAACTATAGTTCGCTGCCTGCACAGCCCCAACACTGAAGCCATGCCAATATAACTGGACAGTAATGCACCTTCGGACCCCTTCTGAGGCAACTTGTGATGTCCCTTACTTAAATGACAGTCAAGGATCACACAGGCCATATACAAAATGTCTATAAGCATACCGTAATAATATCACACTCCAGCCAAATATGCGTCTGGCTCGGTACTGACAGTGGAGTAAGGCGGTGCAACAGCCTATCAGGGTGCTTATACCCCAGAGAGACATGGAGACCTTGCCAAGGCACTTCCTTGCACGCTCAGACTGTAGACCCTGAAAATAAATGCCGCAAACCGGAGGCAGTCACAGATTGCCATCTCCCTGCATTCAACCACTATACCCCAGCTTACCTGA
The DNA here is from genome assembly GCF_001890705.1 of Aspergillus sydowii CBS 593.65. Classification (NCBI taxonomy): domain Eukaryota; kingdom Fungi; phylum Ascomycota; class Eurotiomycetes; order Eurotiales; family Aspergillaceae; genus Aspergillus; species Aspergillus sydowii. Next base: position 49,759 of record NW_024467871.1, read on the forward strand.
TTTGGCCAACCGACATTTACTGCTCTGCAAGGCTACTTGAGGCTAGGACTCTGCCAACTTGAGCACGGACGAGGTCTGAGATGCCAAATTCCAGACTAATGTCAGCTCAGCCCAGCCAACTGTCCTCCGTTAACATGGTATCCTATTCTTCTGATATTCAGGGCTCACGGTTCTATGCAAGGTGCAGACCTGACTGATGCTGCTCCAGGGTGTTGGCAGAATCTTCTTGCCATTAAGGAATGTTCAGGGGTGTCCATTTATTGAATCCTGGCGATGTAACTCTAGCAATCCAAACTGCTATATCTATTGCGAGTCCCTGTCACAGCCGTTCCACTTTGCCCAGCCGTCGTCCGAGCCTTGGGAAGGTCGCCACCCGAATTCTGCCAATTCTCATATAGCATTAGGCCCTTGGCCGTTGGAGATGGGGTGTTGGGGGAAGGTACAGGGTATAAAAACAGACGTTGGGCAGCCATGGATTCTCTGTGTTGAGACTTCTTACTTCTCCATTACTACGGACTAATTGACGAATTGTTCCAACATGGCTTTGGTTCAGAATCCCGGGAAGGTCCAGAGTGACGAGGCTCCTGTCGACGACGAAATCTCCAAGGCCGGGCTAGGGGCAACGGCCTGTGACTACTCAGGGGCACGCACAAAATCCGACCCACGCGAAATTGCCCTCGTCCGCAAGTTGGATTGGTGGATTATGCCGATTCTTTGGTTCATGTACTTTCTTAATTACCTTGTGAGCACTACCCGTCTCAGCATGTTAACTTCGCATGATAGCTACTGACATTGCATGCAACACAGGACCGCAATGCCATCGCACTCGCACGGCTCAACAATCTTGAGGAAGACCTCAACCTCAGCTCAAGCGAGTACCAGACTTGCGTTTCAATCCTTTTTGTTGGGTATGTCATTGTCGGGATACCAGCTAACATGGTCGTCACACGCGTCCGCCCTAGCTGGTGGATGTCGTCGTGCATGACCGCGTGGGCCATCATCAGTGCCCTCACCGCTGTCAGCCAGAACTATATTGGTTTGCTCCTGACTCGGTTCTTCCTGGGCATCACGGAGGCGCCTTATTACCCTGGTGCGTTGTATGTTCTTGCGACCTTCTATACGCGGAAAGAGCTTGCCACGCGTATATCAATCCTTTACACAGGGAATATTCTTGCGACAGCGTTTGCTGGGTTGATCGCTTTGGGTATTTTCCAGATGGACGGAATGGTAGGTGCCTTGCTCCTGATTTAGGAAAGGCGCATTAACGTCATTCAGGCTGGGATATCTGGCTGGCGATGGTTATTCATCATCCAAGGCGTCGTCACCTTTATCGTCGCCATCCTCGGATTCTTCATTTTACCCGACGAACCGCTCACCACGCGGTGGCTGACCGAATCAGAGAGACTCCTAGCCCACGAACGCACACAGGAAGATACAGTCGGGAACGAGGGTAAGACGACAACGTGGCAGGGTGTCTGGGGGGCGGCCAAAGACCCCAAAGTCTGGCTGTTTACCTTGATGCAACACTGCCATTTGGGCGCGAATGGGTTCAAGAACTTCTTCCCTACTGCAGTGGCGACTCTGGGCTTTAGCGAGACAATCACCCTCGTTTTGACCTGTCCGCCGTATCTCGTTGCCGGGTTTCTCTCAATTGCGTGGTCCTGGTCTTCTGGGAGATTCAATGAGCGGACGTGGTAATTATCCCCTTTGCCTCTAATCAACTCTTCTAACGCAGACTTCGCACAATACAGGCACATCACAATTGCGAAAGCGATTGCAGTCTTCGGGTTCGTCCTCGGCTGCGCTACCTTGAATACCGGCGCGCGATACTGTATAAAATCCCTACCCACACCCCTTCTTTTGACGCACCATCTAATAATTTCCAGTCGCAATGTGCGTCTTCTCAATCGGAACCTACGCCGTCAATAGCATCATCCTCGGCTGGGTATCCGCCACTTGCTCACAGACAAAAGAGAAAAAGGCGTCTTCGCTCGCCATTGTAAACTGCATCGCTGTCGCCTCTTTCATCTGGACGCCGTACATGTGGCCAACTAGCGACGAGCCGCGGTATGTCATGGCCATGTCGTCAAGTGCAGCCCTGAGTATTGCGACTGCGGCTGGGGCATGGGCGATGAGATTCTGGCTTAAACATGAAAATCGGAAGATCAGGCAGCTGGAGAATGAGGGAGTTTTGTATTATGCATATTAGTATCCTGAGGATCCTGACTCAAACCTTTGCTCTTGCGCGCGGTTAGAATCGTCGAGAGAAGGTACCGCAAAGGCCAGTCCCAAAAATGATGTGACAACGCTAGATGGACATCTGGAACGAGATTTCAACAATTTCGGATCTGCGGTGGATTTAGACTAGGAATCTAAACAAGTAATTGAAATATTAATTTTTAGTATCCTTAAATATTATATAGTTCAATTAAAAAGACAATAGTATTTTTGGTACGAAGCTGCTGCTCCAAGGCTCTGGGAACAACAATTTTTTATCAGCAGCAATGGGTGTGACCTCGTCGCGCCCGTCGTGCCAGTTTGCCTAAAATTTCAGTGTATTTAGTTTTCAGGAGGTCTTTACGCCTCAACGGGCCTGCAGATTGTGCTGGTATAAGAAACTCGTATAAGAAACAGCATGAATTTATCAACTAGTATGTAATAAAATCATGGTTACTATCATCTTAGGATGTTTGGGTGGGATTTACGTTAAAATCCCCGCCCCGCCCGATCCGATATTACTACGACGCTACTTGTTTCTTCATTCCCTTCCAATAACTTAACCCCTTCAGTAACTTAACTATCTCTGGGATTTTTGTTTCTCTTCGTATCTCCCTCCACAGATCATCCAACCTTAATATGAGCGTCGGCGACAACCCTAATTACATCCCTATCTGGGGACAACTACCTGTTGAACAGTTTTTGATTGTAAGGATCCGCAGACCTCCTTCCTAGTTATAACGCATGTCTAAGTGAAACAGAGGAATTGGGACTCCTCCAGTCCAGAATCAGCAGACTCGCAACGGAAACTCCTGGTGGAGAAATACATGCAACTAGATTCAATCCCCAAAGAATGGGACCCAGCTGAACACGGGATGTACCCTGAGCGCCAGCCAAAAAGAATCCCCACGGAAGATGAGATAGACAATATATTGCGTCTGTGGCGGTCGGATGACATGCGCAGGAGGGCATGGCAGATTTGGTGCGGGGCGAATAGTGAAGCGCCGGTGATGCTGCGCACACACTACGGTGGCAGTTCAACTCCTGCTGAGGGGTCAAATGACGATAGTCAGCACAGTGACGATGATGCCAAGATGGTCGAGTTTGCCGAGTGTTCCGAACTATACGCAATGGGAGCTGACTGGTCTGTGCTCAACGATGCCAACCTGTTCAATCTGGGCGCGGATTGGAAACAAGTCTTCTATATTTTGCCGGAAATCGCAGGCTGCAAGCGTGACTATGAGCGGACGGTTGATCCGGAGAGACTGGATAGGAAATTTGCTGGACTTGAGACCGCGCTTGAGGGGGCTAAATCTGAGCATCCTGACTGGAAGCAGGACTGGAATCTCTTACTGGAGGGTAATTTTGTTGCGAGGAGGCTACTGTTTACAGCTACTATTTCCTGGATATGGATCGTGGACAAGGAGACTTTCGAGACAGAACAGTTGCTAGTCGTGTATTTTGATCGCAACCAAAACGTCACTGTTCAGGGACGCATGGAGTTTGATCAGGGTTATTTGGATGAGCTGACTTTAAATTGGTATGAGGGTGCCCCTCCCGGAACAGTCATTGAGGAGGGGAGTGTTGGAGATACCTATCGGTTGGATACAGAGTCAGGCAGAAGATTCTTTCGCTTGACAGACTCCGATCTACCTCCTAAATAGAGTCGCTTAGCTTATAATTAGATAGTAGGGTTTGCCCGACGTGTGCATGCTGGGCGGCCCCTGGCATCGAAACAAGGGAAGGATGGAGGAAGGAGTGGGCAGTGAAGTGAAAGAGCATTTTTTTATGTTCTAACGGAGAGTGACAGCTATCTTCGCCTTCGGGTACTTGTATACGTCGTCCTGGCCGAAATTGTTGACAGCGCAGATTGGCCCGGACTTGCCCTGTTGGCGTAATTCCAGCTCTAGCTCCAATCTTTTCCAGTTGAATTGCATTTGGCCCATCAGTTCTATTACCGATTAGTCAAGGTTGCCTTCCTCCTACCCGCAGTCATGGAGTGAGGACTGTATCTTCGCAACATGGATTGACTTACTAAAACATTGACCGTGCCAGTTGTTCTGATATCCAGGAACGCAGGTTCGGGTTCGGCGGCCAGGATCAAGTTTGTCCATGTATTTTCCTCCCTGCTCCGATGACTTCCATGGAAATTCGTCGCACTGTAGTGCTAGTTTGGGTCTACTTCCGGTCCTGCCTACGTTATCGTTTAAAATTTTATTGGCAGCGACACATGTTCCATCGGGACACTGGTTGTCGTATCGTTCTTCTGTCCTGTCTTTATCATTTGAAAAAAGCGAATACTACCAGGCGATCGTTATCAGGAATATTCATGATTGGGGTACAAAGACCGGTAACACGCACGCTGGTGCCATCGGTGACGTGTTTCTCACTGATATCTTGGAGTTTGGCGCAGCTTACTGTATCACATAAATTTCAGTGTACAAGTTAATAGAGAAGAGAAGACAACATACTACGAAGCTCAAGCATCTGAACGTTCCCAGAGCTTCCCTTGGGTTGCTTGTGATAATGCTGAGATGAACCCGTGCTTCGTATTATTACTTCGTATCACCCCTACAGCAGTCGATATACCGATATGTGTGCCGACATGTTCCCAAGTAGCTCCAGCACGGTCGTGTTGCGGTGGCATCTTAGGGTTGTCCCCGATGTGATTAATAGCAAAAAGGACTTTTCTTTCCTCGGTGTCACACTGTTGTGGCTTGGCGATGACCTAGCCTTACGGTTTGAATTACTTGAGGATCTAAAAGAACTCGATATGTAAGGGTCTTGTAGATTACCTTCTATTACTTTGGAGGTGGATTAATGTCAGTCCGCCTCATGCGCTAGCTGGTCTACCGCGCGTGGGGTAGCCATCCCACCTGCAAAGAATCAGATCTATCGATTCCATGGTGGTGAGCGACGAGGTCGAATATCGCTGGTGGGATCGGCGGTGGACTTAATGGGTCCATGACCCATCACTGCCTTCACTTCGTACAGAAAGGTAAAAGTAATGATATTGGGATCCGAATAGATTTAAGATACAGGCAATTTGGGAGAGTCTAATGGTTCGGTAAGTGACCGATGATTAACAGGTGTCCCCATAGCTAGAATATTAGATGAGTTGAATTGAATTGAATTGTACATTCAAGGAGTACAGGCGTGCCCCTTGCCTTGCAAACCGCTCCACCTTGGAGAGTTTTCAAGATGAATGCCAAAGCTATCCAGCATTCTCATCACATTTTGGTTGATGACATCCTCCAGCGATTCGGGCTTGGTATAAAATGCCGGCATCGGGGGGAATATGATCGCGCCAGAACGTCGCAAGGCAAGCATATTCTCGAGATGAATATCGTGCAGCGGGGTCTCGCGGACACAGAGCATCAGCTTTCTCCCTTCTTTGAGGGTCACGTCCGCTGCTCGAGCTACCAGATCCTCACTGAATCCCATTCTCACCGCTGCCAGCGTCTTTACACTGCAAGGCACAATGATCATGCCGTCATGCGGAAAGGATCCGCTTGAAATCGGGGCAGCGAGGTCCCTTGCAGCGTAGTTGAACGTGGCCAAGGAGCGAACTTGCGAGTCCGTAAAGTCCGTTTCGTATTTGAGAGTCACCGACGCCCATTTGCTCACGATAAGGTGCGTCTCGATGTCGCATTGCTTTAGCAGCTCAAGCAGGCGCACTGCGAACAGGGATCCAGTTGCACCGGTGATTGCCACCACAAGTCGCCTCGGTCGAGTATTGGCCGAATGTGAATGGGTTCGATTGCCCTTGCCTGCCAGGAACTGGGACCGGCTATTACGGCTAAGCCTTCGTGCAGGGTTCGTTATCGTCGCTATACTGGAACGCTGGCCGACGGTGTAGCAGGCCGCCAGGTTTGCTGCAGCGAGCCTCTCCATATCGAACAGTTGTCAGTACCTCTTCATTCAGTTACCTGGCGCGCATCTGTATATGGCTCCTCCTGGCGAAATGCAGTCGGAGGGCTTCGGAATTTTCCGATAAGGGCTAAAGGGCGTGGGGCCAGCACCATAGAATATATTTGTCGGAATATCAATCAAGTTGCGACTAACAGACTAGTCCTTGAAGACCCAAGAACAATGTACCGTGCTAATGCTATGTGGAAATCGGGTCGTGTCTGTACCCTTCGAGCCAGCAATGCTGCAAGCCATGTTCAGCGTTGCTATTCCCACCACTCGTTGCGGCATTTTCTGGATACTCTACGGGATGACGGCGATCTGGTCGACATTATTCATGAAGTCGACCCTCACCTTGAGGTGGGCGCAATTGCTCGGAGGGTCAGCGAAAGAAATGCCAAAGTGCCCTTATTCCACAACGTCAAGGGAGCACGCAATGGGCTCTGGAGGATGGTTTCAAACCTGCAGAGCTTGCGCCAGTCTCCGAGTCATCGCCTCGGGCGTGTCGCACGAGGTATTAACCTGCCTGCGACTGCGAGCTGGCGCGATATCAACGAGAAGCTGCTGGAAGCCAAGAGATGCAAACCTTCCGCATCCAGAGTCGTGGAAACGGGGCCCTGCAAGGAAAACAGGCTGGTCGGGGACGAAATCGACCTGACGCTCCTGCCCGCTCCTTTGCTGCACCAGGGTGACGGTGGGAAGTATGTTCAGTCGTACGGAATGCATATCCTACAGTCTCCAGATGGTTCGTGGACCAACTGGTCCATCGCTCGTGCAATGGTCCATGACAGAAACAAGCTGGTTGGCCTGTGCATTCCTCCACAACATAACTGGCAGATCAAGCAGATGTGGAAGAAGCACGGAAAGGACGTCCCGTGGGCTCTGGCACTTGGGGTGCCCCCTGCTGCCATTATTGCGGCTGGCCTGCCTATACCAGATGGGGTCTCAGAGCTGGACTACGTCAATGCCATCACTGGGAGTGCGATGGACCTGGTCAAGTGCGACACCAACAATCTCCTCGTGCCGGCAGAAAGTGAAATCATCTTTGAGGGAACGCTGTCCAATACCGAATTGGTCTCCGAAGGTCCCTTTGGGGAGTACTTCGGTCATGGCTTCCGGGCAGAGTCTGGCCAAATGCCAGTCTACAACGTGGATGCCATCACTTATCGAGATGATGCCATTCTCCCGGTCTCTGTTCCTGGGACTATAACCGATGAATCTGTGGGTGCTCTGTTTTCACTGAATCTGTAAAAGTCATACTGACCATATACCTGTAGCACACGCTCGCTGCCCTGATGGTGCCCGAGATACTGGACATTTGTCAACAGCACGACTTCCCAATAGTCGACGCATTTGCGCCTCTCGAAACCAACGCGACTTGGGTCTTCCTCTCTGTAGACTCCGAAAAGCTTCGACACTCGGGCTTCAATTCCAGCGAGCTTTGCAAGGCCATCGGCCAGGCTGTGTTCCAAGACAAACGCGCCTGGCTCGCCTCGCGACTGTTCCTGGTTGGCGACGACATCAACATCTACGACTTCCAGCAAGCAGCCTGGGCAGTTGCCTGTCGCTCGCGGCCAGGTCTGGACGACCATGTTTTCGACGATGTGCCGGGGCTTCCGCTGGTGCCCTCAATGCGTGGCACCCCGCAGCCATGTCGAGGGGGCAAGACGGTGACCAACTGTCTTCTGGAGTCCGAGTTCACCGAGGGGGGCAGGGATTGGCATAAAGTTGACTTTGAGAATGCATATCCCAGGGAAATCCGTGAGCGGGTCTTGTCAAGATGGGAGGAAATGGGGCTGGATTGAAGCTCTGTATGTTTTGATTAAAGTACCTATTAGTCCAGATGAATTCAACTATCAAGCTTGTATTGTTGTCTCTATGTAAACTGCCGAGTAACTTGGCCTTCATGGGCCGAATACATCGATAAACTGCAGTAGGCTACAGCCGCGACTGTGTCTCCCCCGATTGCCAGGGCTTGTTCAGTCGTACTTCCAATACGGCGAGGATGCCATTCTTCACGCTTGCCACAGCCTGCGGCAAAAGATGCTCAAACTGCTCAGCATTTGCGGCAACTCCTGCCCATGCGTGATTTCCAGCAGCAGCCTTCGCCACTCCGGGATAGTCCGGGGTTGGACTAAACGAGATGTTCAAGTCAACATTGTTCACCCGCGACCCGAGGCCCGTCGGGTGGACGAGCTCTAGAGATGTTCTGGGTGCATTCCATCCTGTTTCACTTGTTAGCCATGTGCATCTGGAAATGGTTAAAGGGATCCCGTACCGTTGTTGTTGAGAACGATAGTTAGCGTCGCCAACTTGTATCGCCTGGCTATCCAGTAGACCGTGCCAGGAGACCCAAACATGAAGCTGCCGTCACCAACAATCTCACACACAAAATCTCCCCGCTGGTTGCCCCCGGCCAGGTAGTCCGATGCCAGTTTGACCCCCAATGTGGCCCCCCCCAGACCAGCCGAGTCCTCCAGCGCCACAACCCACCAAATGGCCCGGAGCATCGACCTGGAGCTGATTGATAATAGGCATAGCATTGGTGACGGTCTCCAAGCACCACACTGTATCCAGAGGCAATGCCTCCCGAAGGCGACGCCCAATGTAGTTACCTTCCATCGGGGCTGCCATGTCGTTGGGTTTCGCAGCCGCCACTGCAAGGGCAGCAAGGCGTTCTTGATGGGCTCTCTTCACCTGTTCGCCTCGCTCAATGTACTCGGACGAGGAGAGGATCTCGTCGAATGACCCCTCCTCCTGAATGAATCTATGGATCTGGCTGAATGCGGTGGTCGCATCCGCGCGGTATATCTTGGAGGCGTTGATATACCAGAAGTTCAGGTTTGCTTTCAACGGATCAATGTCGATATGCACGATCTGACAATGGTTTGATGGTCGACACAGAACTGGAATCCAAGGCACAACAGCATGGACCACAACAATCACGTCTGCAGTGGGGATAGCTTCATGCGCACCGATCCCCAGTCCCAACGAGGCCGGGTGCGTGAATGGGAAGCTAACATCGCATCCGAGGCAGTCCAGGACCCTGAGCCCAGGCACCTTATCCACAAGCTGAACTAGTTTGGGCAGCGATTCATGACTCCTGCCAGAGTGGCCTACCACAATAAGAGGTCTTTTCGCATGAACCAGCAGATTGGCAATTGTTTCAACGCCAGTTTGGGGCAACGGAGATGGGCATACCGCACCCCAATGCGCTTGATCTATCGTATACGGGTCCATCTTCTCTTCCAGAACTTCCCGGCCTGCTGTCAAATAAACAGGACCAGGCGGATCACTGGTTGCGAACTGAAGAGCGCGGCCGACCATCTGTTTGATATTCTTTCCCGTGCGGATTTCACCGGTGTAGCGACAGAACTGAGACAGTATCTGCCTTTGGTCTTTGGCATCCTGGAGCCAGTGAACATACTCCGTTCGAGACCCCGGCAGTTCTCCTTCGATCGTGAAGGGTGAGAGGCCAGCGAATATCAGAACAGGGCTGTAGGCCGCGGAGGCATTATGGACAGCACATCCAAGGGCTTGAGTTCCCACGTCCACATGGACTAGCACGGCCTGTGGCTTGCCTGTGAGGCGAGCGAAGCCATCTGCCATCGAAAGGGCAACCATCTAGATTGGCATCAATATTTATGGGCTGCCATTGTTGGCATGAGTCAGCCTACCTCGTGTGGACAGGTAATAATCTCTGGGAATTCCCCTTTCCTAAACCTTTTTCCGTAGACTATCGCCTCCATCAAGGCGGGATGGTCGGAGCCCAAATTGACGAAGACGTGGGAAACGCCGGCCTAGTTGCATTCTGGAGGTTATTCATATGAATCCGGTCGTGGGTAAAAGCGGTGCTTACATCCCAAAGCGCCTCGAAAAATGCAGTCGATGCTGTATAAGCCCTATTTCGCCATCAGATACAGTCAATCAAGTTCAAACACCAGACGCTTGTACTGACATTGTTTGGACAGTTTGTAGAAGTCTATTGCTCTCGCACTTTCAAACGTACTTATCTTCAGACTGCGAAGCTGAGTGTCCATTCTATAGTTCGACGCCGTGGTATGCGCGACATTCCGAAAGCTGCGTACTTTATCTCATCGGAATCTGTAGGAACTTTCCGATGCAGGCCCCTCTGCACAGACGCCACGGCGCCCGGCTTACGACTGTTCCTCTTACTCTAAGGAAAGGTCAATTTATAAGGTTACATGGAAAAAGCTACAGCTTTGCATTGGGTTGCGATCTGCCATAATTAGGGGAGAGTAAGGAATCTAGGTAGGAAGTGTTGAGGTATCTGGGGTGGCACTGGCTCAGGCTTGTCAGGCCCACCAACTGCATGGCCGTCTCGATTTCGTGTTTGATAACTGGCAGCTGTTAGAGTTCTACATTTTCCTTCTGCTTTTCGGATTATCCGAGTTGGGACATACCCTGTACCGCGTGTGCGATTCCAGCCTCCCCATAGCAAAGGGCATACGTAAACGGCCTGCCTAAACCCACAGCAGAGGCCCCAAGACAGGCTGCTTTCACTATGTCTGAGCCTCGTCGGAACCCGCCATCAACAAGAATGGTCATTCTTTCAGCTGCCTCCGGACAGTAACGCTGTATTTCGAGAAGGGTAAGAATAGAAGGAGGTGCAGTGTCGGCTGCTCGTCCTCCGTGGTTGCTAATAACGATACCGTCAAGTCCGTAGCGCATCGCAAGCTGAGCGTCTTCGACGCGTTGGACGCCCTTGACAAGGATGGGGAGATCGGTGATACCTCGCAGCCAGGCAATGTCGTTCCAGTTCAAGCTTGGGTCGATGAAGGAGCTATTGGACTTTGCTAGTCCGGCACTTCCTTTGCCTTCCTCACGGCTCCCTTGGTTGATACTCACTACGAGACCTTCTCCTTCGGGTAGAATGCGTTCATCTGCCTCTCGCTTGGACATTACAGGAAGGTCGGCTGTAATGAAAAGCGCCTTCACTTTCCGCGATTGCGCGGCCTGTCGGATCTGAGATTCTGTTTTTGCCCGGTCCTTGTTGATATATACCTGCAGGAATGCGTTCTCCGGAGTCTCATTCAGGACCTCGGTCAAAGTATAGGATGCCGTAGTCGCAATACATTGTGTTATCCCCGACGCATTTGCTGCCCTGGCCGGGGACAGCTCCCCATCGCTGCAGACGCTCTTCGCCGCTCCAACGGGGGCTATATAAACCGGAATTTCTAACTTACAGCCGAACAGAGCACTCTCGGTGGTCACAGAAGACACATCTCGCATTACTGCCGGTCGAAGCCAAATGTGCTGGAACATCGTCTGATTTGCATCGCGCGTGATGTTGTCGTTGGCAGCTCCGCTGTTGTATGCCCACGACTTCGGACTCAGAGTGTGCATGGCCACATCTTCAAAGTCACTGAGATTGATGATATTCTGCAGCGGTGGTTTCCGATACATCTGGACGTCTGGCCTTGTTGATTGCTGGGGCTCATCGTCCTCAGTCCACTTAGGCGGCACTGTTGCCGCGTTCAACTCACCCAGGCATGAATCCTCCAGTTCGGCGATTAGAGAAGGCGAATGAACTCGATTGTATTCCTTGGAAGCATCCCGACCGGCATACTTGTAGATCACTTTCGCGCATTAATTTATCATTCCGCGAGTAACGACTGGATCATCGCCTCTCACATCCTGCTCCTCCGGGATGCTCCTTCGCAAACTGCGTCACATCGTAAACTTTCCCATTGACAACCGTCCAGCTGTCTGTTTCGAGGTGGTGGGCTTCGATGTCGCTTGCGGTAATTTTGTTCGTCATGGCTCCGTGGTGAACTTTGGGATCGGATTGTGCTGTCCTTTGCCGGGGTGAATATGTAGGTATATATATATTAGCATGAAGGTGGTACACCAATAGCATCTCTCATTGCTGCCATTCCGATCATCGGAACGAATTCCTACAGATTAATCACATTAACAGTCGTATATGTCCTTAAAGTATGTGCTGTCATTGCCTATTCTTAGGTCCTGCAGGGCAAAGCCGCCCCCCATAAAGTATGAGGAAGCAGACGTTTGGAGCCACATTCTAACAGGGAGAACTAATAGACTACAGGGAGAGCTCGTGGCCTGCGCCATCATTGATGCCGAGGGCAGGATCACACTGCAGATGGGGACGTAATAGCTCGTCCAGACCAGCCCAGACATTGCCATCCAGAAACGTATCTAGGTCCTGGTTTGTGTCTGCCAGCGGCAACCAGTCCAATTCTAACTCACGATGGTCGGATATAGTATCGTCTGAATCAAATAGTGATGAAGATGTAGGGTTATATGTATCCAGGTCCAGGGGCGCTGACAGCCCAGGTACCGCAAATCCATTGACTGCATGTTGGACCGGGGGCTCCTTCGCCTGTAGATCGGTCTCAAACCCCAGTATCCGCAGGCGAGTGAGGACCCTTAGAATACAGAGGAGTCTGCGGTAAAGCTTGGCAGAAGAGGGGAAGGACTCGGAGTATGCAGCTGTCAGGTTAAGAGCATCCTTTATGGGCCCACGGACATCGCGTGTTACTGATAGCCCGAATGGGGAGCTCGCAACGCCACTATACGTAATGTTAAGTAGGAGCAAGGACGCTGCAGACGAAAGAAAATGGCTAAAAAACGGATGCAGGCGGCTGTAGATGTCTGTTCTCGCATCAAGCTCCGTCAGCAAAGATATAATGCTCACTGCAGTCTCCACCCCTGCGGACAGCTGTGACTGATCCGGCTTGACAGGTGCCTCAGAGAAGAACAACGGTCGTAGAAGCAGGATCCGGAGCTGGTTCGCACGAAGATAAAGCATGATTCGTATGAGATTGGGAGGATCGCCAATGATTGAGGCCTCGGCAGACAGACCGGGCTGGATGTCATCAAGCGCAGAGCGCTGCCACCGATCGATTTGGTAGTTGACAAACTCAAACTGTTCTTCATTGTAGAAGTCTTCGTTGACCGGCAGACTAGCTGTGGCATTCACAATCTTGGAACTAATGGCGCAGTACGAGGTCATTGCAGTCAGATACGCCGCGTTGGCCTCCAGCGCAAACAAGTAAATGTCAGCTATTGCATGCATTAAACATACACAACGCTCGTTCAAGGGCCCTACCGGCTGCAGCTGCCTGGAATCCAATGCACCGTCGTTCATGTGGCGTGACAGCCCCAATGTTGAACTCCATTCATGGTCAAGCACGAAGATGCTCCAGATTACTCTTGTTGCCTTCATGCGCTCCTCGCCGTCTGGAAATACCTTTTGGAGGGACATGGGGCGGTGCAGACCAATTTCCATCGCCAATGAAGCTGCGATGCCGCATAGTCTCCATGCCATGCGCACGCAACCGGAGAACACCTGCTGGATTGCCTATATCTCCGTCAGTGTCGTGACCTCTCTGGGGGATATGAGGAGATTCTGACTCCCAAAAGTATTAGAATCACTCCACGTAGGCTGACATGCTCGGAGCTGAGAATGTCGTTCAATTCCTCCTCCACCCCTTCATAGCAACTATCGAGCAATGCCTTATTCTTGGTTTGTTCTGACCGCAGCGCGATCAAGAGGATTAGACGGATAACAATAACATCATACAAACCGGTCTGCCGTGTATTCTGCTCCACACTCCCTTCCAATTGGGCATAGAGTGTGTCGACGCAGGTAAGCACTGACTGGATATCCAGCACATTATGGAGCAATCCGACGGTTTCGGAATACGAAACCACGAGCTCGCGTGCCCTGGCATGGGATATCTGCGTGAAGACGCGTACTGAGACATGCTCCGATGGGCCACGAGGGTCTTGCAAACCGCGAGGACCAACCAAGGTCTCCATTCCCGGCGACTCTTGAGGCTCCTTTTCCTCCTCCCGGTTGTAAAATGCATCTAAATTGGGCGCAGTAGTAGAAGCAGGATTATCCAGACGCGCCAGGTTGAGGCTTGCGAGCTGGAAACTATATTCGGGTGACGTTAACCCTTGATAGTGAGCTCCAGTGTCTGACGGTGGAGATACGGCTAAAGTCGTTGTCAGCCTCCGTCGCTTTGCACCTCGCTCCTTTCGTGGCTCTTCTGGAATCGAAGGCTCTGGCGTGGTCTGCCTGTTGGATTTGGCGGATACCTCCTCGGACTTGGAGGACTGTAACTCGGCCCGCAAGGACTCAACCAGTGCACTGAGAGTCTGGACTTGACTGGAGCCAGAGTTAGCAAACTAAATGGTAGCAACGTTTGCAAGGTTGGAAAATACCTGGTGACTGTCCGCAAACATTCTGGGGCGACCTGGCCTCCTGGGCCCGGACCGTCGCGACTACTATATTGACATGAAACGCCCCTGTTCTCACAATGCTTGCAGGGGTCATGGCCACTGCATCTCTGCTTCCTTCGCTTGCAAGCGATACAGGCACGCTGTGTATATGGTGCGCGTGTCCTGCGGCCGTTTGCTTCCTGTTGGCCGCGTACTGGGCGAGGGAGCGGCATGGTGGTGGGTGAATGGAAAGAAGAAAGCAGGCAGACAGACGCCTGACAGTGATAGATCTGCACTAACCCCGCGTTTCGGCTGTTGCCTCGTACTTGCCAGTACTATTACGCGGGGGTGCGGGGAATGAATCCATGTGGGTTCGTTCCATAGCCGGTCTGAATACATACAGGACGTGGCGGAGGATTCCGAAAATTCCGAAGGCCTGTGTACAAAGGGATCCATTCTACACCCACAGTGTCCCAAGCGGTTCAGATAGTGTATGCAAAATCACAGCAAAGAATGACGTTCCCCAGCTCCCTGCGACACATTCCCCTGTGGATCAATGGCACAGCCCGCAAGGCAGCGAAGTCCTTCCCCGTTCGCAGCGCAATCACCGAAAAGCCGATATACGAATGCTCCAGTGCGTCCGAAGCTGACGTCGACGACGCCATCGCCGCAGCGGTGGCTGCACTTCCAGGATGGGCCAGCACGAATCCAGTTGCGCGACGTGACATCTTCCTCAAGGCAGCGGACCTGGTGGACAGGCGCCGCGGGCTGTTGGAGGACACCTTGTTCGAGGAGCTTGGGACCAGCGCAGCCTTTGCTCGCATGAACACTGCGACTGCCGCTGAGATGCTCAGGGATGCGGCGGGGAGATTGGCTCAGACCCTCACTGGACAACTTCCACACCCCCAGGAGGATGGCCAGAGTGCCCTGCTGTACAAGGTTCCGTACGGGGTAGTTCTGGGCATTGCGCCATGGAATGCGCCGTACTTGCTGGGTGTCCGTGCGTGCCTGTATCCTATCGCTGCTGGGAACACCTGTCTTCTCAAGGGCGCCGAGCTGAGCCCCCGGTGCTTCCAGCACATCGCCGAAATATTCCATGATGCGGGCCTGCCTCCCGGGGTCCTCAATCTTTTATATACCACTCGACAAGACTCTGCAATGGTGACGAATCGCATGATACGAGCGTCTCCGGTTCGAAAGGTGAACTTCACTGGCAGCTCCGTAGTGGGCTCTCTTGTGGCAGCGGAAACAGCGAAGGCCTTGAAACCGTCCTTGATGGAGCTGGGGGGAAAGGCCTCAGCAATCGTCTTGGAGGACGCGGATATTGCAGTTGCTGCCCGTGAATGCGCCCGCGGCGCATTTACCAACTCTGGACAGGCATGCATGAGCACGGAGCGTATAGTTGTCTCCAGAAAGGTTATTGAGCCCTTCCGTGAGGCATTCCTTCGCGAGGTCTCCCGCTGGGACTCTGGATCTGGGCGATTCTGCACTTTGATCCAGGAGGCAGCCGTGAAGAGAAACCAGCGACTCGCGCAGGACGCGGTTTCAAAGGGAGCACGGCTGCTGAGCGGCAGTCCTGATGCTCGTGAGAAGCTGCCAGGTTCCGGTGAAGAGTCTAAATTACGCCTGCTGCCGACGGTCCTTGAGGGTGTCGACAAACGCATGGATGTATTCTACGAAGAAAGTTTTGGTCCCACCGTGGCACTCTACACCGTTGACACTGAAGACGAGGCAATCTCGTTAGCGAACGACACCGAGTATGGCCTGAGCTGCTCACTCTTCACCACCGATCTTGCAAAGGGACTAAGACTGGCGCGTCGCGTCGATTCTGGGTACGTCTAGAACCACAGAACTTCGACATTTACTTACTGATAGATTCCATAGGGCCGTCCATATCAACTCGATGAGCGTGCACGATGAGGCTGCCCTGGCACACGGCGGCCAAAAGCAAAGCGGTTGGGGTCGTTTTAACAGTGAATGGGGGATAAATGAGTTCCTTCAGTCCAAAACCGTGACGTACATGAACTGAACACTCTGGGTATTCTGTCTGAGCCTGATTAAATATCAAATATAGTAGTGGAACGTATAGCTTTAGTATCTGTCATATATCTACCGGGCAGTTCGAATTTCTGGCCGGGAGCTGGTACCAGTGGTCTGGTTGTATTTGCTGTCCTAGATACATATTCTAGGTGCGTGAGTGTTTGGACTATCATTGAAAATATTGCAAAATACACAAAAATCCTATACCACTTCCTAGTCCATCAGGTCACCTCGCATTAGTGACAGGGCGATTATGGAGCCATTCATGAACCGCTTCCTTGTAGTCCCACGGTTTATAGGGCTCGGTTATTTCAGATATTGCGGACGGCTTGCGATAATTGTTCAGCCCCAAATCCTTCATAATGAGGTCGAAGTATGGAAGGGCGTCAAATGCAAAGTCAGCAACGTCCCCTCCATAGCCACATGGATAGCGCCATTTCCCCCACACTGAGTTGGTCACGGCTTCATGAATGGCTGCTTCTCGTGTCTGTGGGACACGATGCAGTGCGCCGTCAAAGTATGCTGAGATCCAAAGACCTTGGAGGCTGGCACAGGTAGATGTACTGACCGAGGAGATCATGCCTGCGAAGGCCAGATTCTGCTTTTCGAACGTCAGTGGTGGAACCATGAAGCGATACAGTCGCAGCGGATCCGATTTGTTCCTGGCGTTGGTCCGAAGTGAGGGCTGCGATTTGAGTATTGGGAACCTCGAGAGGATTTCATCATCCGCTGCCTTGAGAAGCCCGTCCATTTCTGCGCTGTCCTTGACCAGGGCAGAATCCCAGTTGAGGAATTTAAAGGAGGGCTCCTTCTTCCACCCGGTGGCACATACAATTGCGTCGGCATCCAGTGTCTCCCCTGTGGAGAGATGCACTTGCCGGTTGGTCAAATGCGTAATATTGGCAGTGTTGACCCGGATTTTCCCCTGTTTCACGAGATCAAAAATGCTAGAATGGAAGTTGTGGATCGAAACACCCGAGCCCGTCCAAAAGGCAGAGTACCATGGTTTAAGAGATCCAAGTGCCGGGTGATGGTGATCCTCATACCCATTTGCATCGACGATATCAGCTGAAAGAATGGACCAGAAGTTATTCACAATCAAGTTTCCCAACTTGGTCCCATGCAGGAACGATCTCACAGCAGAGTAGCCATCTTCGTCGTGCCAGGGGCTGGGAGAAAACCAAGTCAGACAGCGAGTGTGAATCAGCTCTTCCATTTTTCTCTTAAAGGGTGTCACAAAGGGCGGTGCAAGCCAGACAGGCCCGTTTCCATCTGGTCGTATGACAAGGTCAACCTGAACGCCGGCCTGCACATATGCATAGCTGACATCAAAGGCAGACTTTGCTCCGCCAACCACCACAACCCGTTTGCATGTGGTCAAGGTATCAGCCTTCCTATGGAAGTCCCTCGCGTGAAACACTGGTCCATTAAAAGACTCCTGTCCTGTATACGATGGCATATTCGGGAGCGATGTCAGTCCGGTTGCCAGAACGAGTCGCTTTGTGTGCAGAGTTGAGGGCCCAAAGCCGGAGTCTATGGTCAGCGTCCATCCATCGTCCGAGCCTGGCTCCACGGTATTTACTGTAGTATTGAACTGCACCCTGCCAAACACCCCGAAATGGTGCGCATAGTCCGTCAAATACCTGTGCATGGTGGCGGCGGGGATATGAGTGTCAGGCTTTACACCGTACACCTCCTCAGACATTGGAAAGTCAGGGTACTCGTACGAGCCCACCATATTGTTAGACTTGAGGCCGGGATAGAGCCGGTCAGCTCCCCAGGTTCCGCCACATGTACTCGCCGATTCGAGGACCACAGTACGCTCGTTGGGGTGGAGCTGGATGTAGTGCTTTGCAGCGGATAGGCCAAACCACCCTATAGAGATCCACGGATTAGCAGCAATCTGAACATTGCCATGTATGTTTTGGCTAACCTGCTCCAACCACAACCAGGTCGATCATGACGGTCATCTTGGCTGTTTTCTGATATTAAGGGGACAGTGGAAACCCCATCATTAGACCCATACATAAAACGGTATATATGCAGACACCAGACGGCCGCAGAGGCATTGCGCGGGATTCCGAATCTCTCTGCAAGACCGCAACCCTGTTGTTCTCGGCTTGCTCCGACGTTGGGAAATTTCGGAAATTCCGACAGGTAGACCGCCGTTCGACCCTGATTAACATCCATGGGGCTGAACTGCACTTGGGGTTACCAGTCGTTCCGATATCCGGTTTCCAAGAGAATTTTCCGCATGGTCTTGCCAGTTTTTATATGACGATGACCAACATCTGACGTGCTCAAAATCCAGAGCACGATCTTTCATTATTCCAAACTGCTTGATTCCACCCACCAAATACAAACCCCAAGCAATATGTCCCTCCAGCCACGGTACAATACCCGGCCTGCCTATGGTGGAGCCAAAGTTTTGCATCGTGGGACACCCGACTACGAAAAATGCCGGTGTATGAATCCTACGGCCGATACTCCAGCCAGATATCCACGCGAGATTCACCTGGTCGAAACTGCCACTGATGTGGGTGCTGCTTTGGCCCGTGCATCGGAGCTGGGCACGACAGTGGGAATCCGCTCCTCTGGTCATATCATGAACCTGGGCAACCTTATCGACGACGGCATTCTCATTGACACGCTGAACCTTAATCGACGCATTGATTATGACCCGGTGACTCGCGAGATCTGCTTTGGCCCATCGTGCCGGGTGGAAGAGCTTGCGGAAAGGTTGGTCGAGGTGCAGCGGTTCTTCCCTCATGGCCATGCTCCAACTGTAGGATCGGGTGGTTTCCTCCTGGCAGGTGGCCAGGGATGGTTTGTGCGTGGCTGGGGAGCTACAAGCCAGACCTGGATTGAGCGGCTTGAGGTTGTTGTTCCTGATGGACGGACTCTGATTGCCAGTCGAACGGAGAACCAGGATCTCTTCTGGGCTGCTCGTGGCTCTGGCCTGGGGTTCTTCGGTGTTGTAACCAGGTTCTGGGGAAGGACTATTCGGGCCTCCAAAATGTGGGAACGTTCGTTCAAGTTTGAGATCGACGATCACAGCTACGAGAGGCTCATGACTTGGACAATTGAGAGAGGGCGCCACACCCCCAAATACGGAACAGACTTGAACATCACCATTGATTATCCAGAGAAGTACAATCCGCGATATACCACGGATGACATTCCCCCGGGTGCCAAGCTACATTTGAATCTAAACCTTCTCTGCTATACTGATACTATCATCGAAGCCCGTACTCTAATGAGCGCTTGGGATCAGATACCTGATCAGGTTAGGGAATGTCTGCTCGAGATGAAGCCTGTTCAACGACGGTCGTTTGAAGAAGTCTTCGCGCGCAAACGTGGTTTCCTTGGGAACCATACACAGGACAAGTGGCAGATTAACTCGATTATGAATGACCCAGAGTGTCCGTTGCCTAGAGTAGGTGCAGTTTAGATGATTTGTGTGGCCAGTCGTGCTAACTAGAGCATTAACACAGCTGCTGGACGCTATAAAACCGGCGATGCTTGACCTTCCAACTCGGACATCAAGCGTGTTTGCGTGTTTCTGTGACATCCTGCCTGATGAGGATGATGCTGCATTAAGTCTGCCCCAGGACCTATATATTTCGACCATCACAGGATCTGTCGAAAAGAGTTCCAAGCCAGCTCTCTGGGATCATATGCGCGAGCACTACAGGAGAGCATTCCCAGTTGCTGTGGGACAGTACATAACCGAGATTGATGTCAATAATGAACTTGCGAACGTGAGTCCAGGCACTCCTCTGACTCCTGTAGGCAGATAACACTGACAGTTTCTAGACGCGCGTTCTGAGTGAGACAGCCCTGGCAAAGTTTCTCAAAATCAGAGAGAAATATGATCCAGAAGGTCTATTTCCTAACTACAGGGCCTTTGTAAAGACCCATGAGAAGATGAAGAAACTAGAAAATCAGGCAAAGCTTTGATGGGGGGATATCCTTGAAGGACTGTTAACAAAGCCCTTTCGATGGGGCCACATCATACCTCTAGCTCTTAGGAATATCTGCAAATAGTCACCTAGTCTCATAACACTCTCCTGAGTATCCACGTATCGGCAGCCTAATCGAAAATAATAAACAAGAGGACTTGCGCGTGGCTGTATGGTAGCCCTTTCTGGTTTGGCAAGTATTGAGTTCCTTTATAGCCAGCCTCTACTATAAACCATTGGGAATATTGCTAGTGGATTCAATATATTGTCAGATATCTCAATTTTGCATATCATTCACAGCCCAATGATATCCTGTATGAGCATAACAGTTTGACGTCCTATTCTGGAACCTCTCTTATTTCAAACCCGAACATCTCGTTGGATGCGACAGAATTTCGATCTCTGAGCTTCTCTGCCGTCTCAACGCCTCCAATGGGCACGCGGTATTCGAGACGGTGACCGGGCGCACACTGCCTACCGTTCGACAAAGCATAAGGGAAGGGTAAGTAGTCCGGCATCAAACCCAGCTGGACTAATGCAGTCCCTTGATCCCACCAGACGTGCTCATGATATAGTCTATCACCACGGATGTTGACCACTGCAGTGAATGGAATCTCTGCACGCTTATACGTCGGTGGAACTCCAGGGAGCCTGGAAGAAATTGCTTCGTTAGCATTTGCTCCGCAATTGGTATTCCCGTTACTTACAGCCAGTCAAGGTCTTTGTCGTGCGTGAACTTGAATATAAACTCGTCCACGACGCGGTCAATGCCAAGTGTGCGGCTCACAAGCTCAGACTCCGTGTCAGCGGAATTGTTGAAGATGAAATTATGGCGATAAAAACGGGCCAGGGGCTCCCGACCAATGCCTCCTGTAAGCTACAAGTATGGGTCAGCATTTGACTTGTTATATAGCTGGAAGGTTTTGGGCACGCACTGTGGGAACATGATTAACGTATGGCTGCGAGACCATGGTGCTCATTGTGTGTTCCACACTTCGGTCGGTAAACTCATAGAAGGTGTGCTCGTCCCATATTTTCTCCAGATCGAAGTAGGGGCCACCCATGAGGGGCTTCAGAAAGGATAGATTCCGAGTGTGGGACAGAGACTCTGCCCAGTAGTCAAACTCCTCTGTAAAAGGCGTGGCAAAAAGGTGAGATGTAGCGGCAGTGTAGTAGAACTCTGCTCCTCTATTCGTTCCCTGATCGCTGCTGGCCCTTCTGCCTGGCAGGTGGCGGAGGACTGGCAGTGCAGTTGATGGGAGACCTTGCCCATTCCTACTATTGCCATAGATTACAGCACCGGCGATGCTTGGGGCCTTTGACACACCGGCCGCCGCCATATCCCAAAGTCGAGGATCGTAGGCTGTCGTTGGACGTCAGACTGCCATATGCCTGCTAATTCTATCTGGGAACTTACCGACCAACCCGACTGCTCCGCTCTCACATTCCTGGCAATCATTTAGGGTTTCAATTGCTGTGGTGAACAAGTCCCGACTCGTGGCAAAGGCACTCTCTTGGATCTCTACCACACAATATCCTTCCTCAGCCCATTTGATCGCTGGCGAAGGGACTCCATCTACGATGTCGAGAGAGCGGGCAGTGTCGGGGACAAGGATGATCAACCCCGGGCCATACCCCCTATGCGTTAGGGGTAGTAATAGCGTCACGCCCTCCGCAGGTCGCGTTGACTGAATAGGCGGCAGGGGCGCCGGGGGCTGGTTGATGTCCCATTGTCTCATTTTGTCAATTGCAGCAGCTTCAGCAGTGTAGTCAAGGCTTTTAAGAGAAAGATTGCAATACCTCACATATACTGGCCCTTCAAGAACAGTCACCCCAAAGCAACTGCCGTATCTGCTAATATATCAGGTTTCTATCTATTGGTGGCTGCATATGGGAATCGGGAGGCTGACGATTCGGAATATTCCGACGGTCATGCCACCACTTTCTCGGCATGGATCTTCCCGAGACTTGTGAGGTCGGAAGCAGAGGCCAGCAGGATCGTGGACTGTGATTAATACTGCTGTTTCACTGTAGTCCCGAACGGACACCTGGGGCCACTATGCACTAGAATCAGGCGTGTTGTGACTTTCGAGTTCCCACTCCAACCTAATCTGAGACAAGCCTATATTTGGGTGAACAATGACTCTCTTATTCCTCATGGATACAGATAGCTACTTGACAGCTTCAGGTGCCGATCTAGGTAATACAGTATGGGTGGGTGCCGTGCCTAGAATCGAACTATCATAGCCAGATGGGCACTTGGCCGGAAGGACACACAATAGAGGAAGTAACCCTGGTAGCATGTATATTACTCTGCTGGACTCTAAGATATCTACTTGCATTTCACCACTCCCATCAATATCACTATGCGTGCCGTCCAAGAAACTCGAGCACTATCCTGTAACCACGTTCGTACTCGCGGGCCACCTCTGGAATTTCCAGGTCCGCACGGGCAGCCATCCATCCATGTACCTGAGTGGTGAATATCTCGACATGGTTAGGAACACATAGTTTGGCCTTGAACGCCATAATGTCGCCAGATGGTTCGTCCTTAGAGGCCAAGCAGGCGAAGGGCACGTTGACTCTTTCGGCATCATTTACATCCAACATGGCGGGATGACACTGCACGGCGGCCTTGAAAAGTTTGTCCCTAGAGCTTGCGCAGAGGGCAGCGATTTTACCGCCCCAGCACAATCCTAATATCGACCAGGACTCATATCTGCCACCGATAGCATACATATTACCCCCTTGGACCATAGCAGAGATTTTGGAGATAGCAGGCAGAGGTGTGGTCTTGGTATGCAGAAACTGCTGAAGTAGTTGCTCTTGCTCCTCGTTAGTTGGGGAGTACCAAGATATGTCTGCGGCGCCACCTTCAAAGAAGTCAGGCATAAAGACGCGGTACTTCTGATGACACGAAGTAGCCAGGATATCGGCGCCCTGAATCGTTTGATCAACGAAGCCGAAAATGTCTGGTGGGAATTGTACCATTAGCATGTGATAATATGCTGGTCTTTAGACGGTCGAACTCACCGTACACCATGAGAATGGCCTTTGTGGCTGTTGTCGGTCCAGTAACGTCTGTTCACACGTCAGTTTGCGAATATTGACGCCGTCGTGTGCTCTCCAGACGTACAGGTTTTTAGCCCATTGATTGTCTGATATTCTCCTTTGGCCTTGTAACCCTTGGCCACCACGGGTTGGATGCTGTTCCATGTCAGTGCTAGTCGGCAGGCGTGCAGGCTAGAGAGGATACACACGAGCAACACGCGTTGTTGGTTGTGGACATGGTTGTGCGACACGTAGCTGAGCTGTGGAGTGTGTCTTTGAACTGAATGTTATCCTACAATTCATGTCGTGTCTACGCCGGGTGGGGGAGGTTTTATGGGCTGCTAATAACTCAACAGCTGCTCGTCTGGACGGGGACAAATGATGATTATAGCTGCGCACGGAACGCATTCCGATGGCATTTCCAACGCACTTTGGGAAGTCAAATTAAATAAAATCACTTAATTCATTTTCATACACCATAAACAGCCATTGTCACCAATTCCAACTAGTGAAATATGTTACGAGAGGATTCAATTCCCACGGCCTGACAAGCACAACCTTTATTTACCGCTACTTCTTGTACGATATTAACCCGTCAATAGTTCCAACGTGAAGGCCACCCGTAATAGGAATGTCGGCTGCTGTAGTAAAAGATGAGGCGTCACTCAGGAGGTATATGACTGCCCCGGTCAAGTCGTTCTGGGTACTCAGCCGTCCCATGGGGGGTGCCAGCCACATCTGGTCTCCTTCTGCCTTGCTCTTCAGTTCGCGCACTGTGCGGGTCATATCCGAGTCAACGAAACCAGGTGATATTGTATTAACGCGAATCCCCTGGGGCGCAAGCTCAACGGCCAGTGCCTTTGAGAGCATCAAAACTGCGCCCTTGGAAGCGTTATATGCCGCCATTCTATACCCAGGTAGTGCGATGTGGGACGACTGCGAGGCAATCAACACCAGACTGCCTCCACTGCCCTGCTTGAGTATCTGCTTCGCGACAAGCTGGCTTATGAAAAAAGTACCTCTGACCTGTTCTGTTCTTAGTCGGCTGTTTTTCGCATTGATGTGCGCAGACGTACATTAATCTCTTGGATCCGAGTGAATTCATCCCATGTCTGATCAACGAATGGCTTGTCAATTGCGATTCCCGCGGCTGGGACCAGACCATGTATGGTTGAGAGCTCGCTTAGAGCTGCGGTGAAAGCTCGGTTAAGGCTCCCCTAATTTCCAACATCTGTCTGAATATATATTGTTTTGACTCCAAACTCCTTGCCAAGTGAATGGAAATCTGCGACAGGGCCCTGCTGGATATCCATGACAGCGACATTACCACCCATTTCACAAATTGCGCGAGTGACGGCAAATCCTATGCCCTGGGCACCACCAGTGACGATGTAGTTGCGGCCATTGAGATCGAATTTGGGACGGACGTTTTCGAGGGTAGCCATCTTGCGTGATAGAGATGTGTAGCTGAATACTTTGGAATTCAATTAGAGTCCAAAATATCAAGGCTTCAGGGGAGCGTTCCGAAATTCCGATAGTGGCAAGAGTGGAAATGGCCTTGCAATACCTAAACTGAAGCCAGAACCGACGTACCTTTCGGAAAGCTGCCCATATACAATGTTCCGATATTCCAGCACAATTACTAGCCAAGCATAGCTTTGACAGTCGCCTTCCACAAGGTACGATCGGGATTGTTGGGCTAGTCTTCGGAATATCCACGCTGCGGCCCAGTCGTTGGAAGGAATGAAGCTCGGTGTATTGATCGGGTTCCGAAGCACTCTTGGTCAACTGGGAAATGTGTAGATTCCCAATGATTGCCTGATGAGTAGACCCTGCTCGGATTCTAGAGCTTTTACTTAGGCCGTGTGCTATTCTTACAGCTACTCCAGGGAAGTAGGCAAAGGGGATAGAGGACGGCACATTTAAGGATACTGGTCATCTCACTTGTCGAAGTTTAATAGGCTGGCTTCAATTTCTACTGCAGCTGTGAACGACGTATTACTCTCGGTATGTGATACGAGGTCTGCTAGAGCCGAACATTAACAGTAGTGAAACCAGCGAGCAATTATCTCACATGATGTACTGTATATTCGTGGTAGCTGTTTATGAGAAACAATACAAATGGCCCAAAACTGGCATGGAGTGGGCAAAAAAAAAAAAAAAACCATCACACTCTCAGCAGTAGTACGATTGCTGAAGGCATCAGTTGTGGAACCTAAATCCGGGGTGTTTCCAGTCCAGGTCCTGAATCTCCTGGATGCTCATCCCACAGAGCTCCGACACAACGTCACGTCCCTCCCTCTTCTTGTTCTCGGCTCTGATCCAAAAGAACATGCCTAGGGCAATGACAAATATAGCCAGTTGTGCAGCGAGGTTCAGGCCGTTTCCAATATGGTAAGATGGCCTGTCAGACGGTAAGAAAGTCCAGGTGGAGATTAGGCCGCCAAAATTGCCCATCAGAGCAAAGAGACCCATGGCTGATGAACGAGCGGTGTCGGAGACAACATTAGCGGAGATGTGAGAGGGCACTGTTGCGCCGTAGGCAAAGACACCACACATAGGAAGGAATGTCGCCCCATATCTAGCATGTCCATTGTTGGTACCCATGAAGATACTGTAGCCAATAATCGAGAATGGGGCGCAGACGACGAGAAATATGCCGCGACGGTCAAGCCTTGTACTCAAAAAGCAGACCACCAAGCATGCCACGGTTCCGAGGGCGTACGGGGGCACAGTGTACAGTTGCTGCTGGACTATCGAGGCTGCAGGATATATGGTAGAAATGATCGTGGGCAAGAAGAAGGCAAGGCCCTGTACAGTTATTTGGAGCAACAGAAAGATGAAAGAGGCTGCCAATACAACGGGGTTAAGGATGCCCATCATGAACTTTTTGTTGGTATGTGTATCCAGGAGCTCGGTCATGCCAATGCGTTCAGACTTTACCCGACTAGCTGCGAGGCTCTTTTCATCCTCGTTCAGCCAGATAGCAGTTCCAGGGCAATCGGTCAAAGCCACGAGAGACACCAAAGCAATGCCGCAGGTGATGATACCTACCAGATGTCAGTTTCGACGAACGCTGTCCTGTGGTCACGCTACCTACCTTCTACAAGAAATATTTTTTTCCAGGAGGTGACAGACCCAATATCTGGAGTCGAGAGTATTGCAGACGCAAGAAGGCCCCCAAAAGCTCCAGCCAAGGCAGCCGAGACAATAAAGAATGACATGCGCCATGTCAGCTCGGCTCGTCTATACCACCTGGATAGATAGTAGGAGGTACCGGGAAGCATGCCAGCCTCGAAGATACCCAGCACAAACCGAACACCGCATAGCTGCGCGTAGCTAGTAACGAACGCGGTGCCCAGACTAGCGACTCCAAACCCCAAGCAGGTCGCCGGCAGGAACCAGCCAGGGCCAATTCGCTTGCATAACATAATCGCCGGGACTTCGAAGAGGATATAGGAGATATAGAAGATGGAGAGCGCTACATTAAAGTCGCTGCCTGTCATATTAAGATCAATTTCGAGGCCGCCCAACCTGGCGTTGCCTGTGTACAAATACTGAGCCTGTTGTGCTTATATCAACTGGCGGAAAAGCGACCTACCAATATTCGATCGGTCGATGAAACAGAACACTGCATTTGAGTAGGCAAACTTTGTCAGTTCTTCAAACTGCCACTGCCGTTTTCCGGGGTCCCTGCTCCTCAATACCTGGGGACTGACAGTATATGAGAGATACCAGAGGCGTGATATACCAGTCTATCTTCTTGCGAAGCTTGGCCTCTCGTTCACGGTCCGTATGGATGAGCGAGCGACCAAGGCTATTACTCCATATTTCAGCACATGGAGTAGAGGTCCTGCAGGAGTCAGTTGGACTTACTGGTCTGTAGCCGCATGCCCCACTTCAGCAATGTCTTCCATCAAGGTATCATCTTTTGTATCACTACACCCTGGGGATGCAATATGTTTATCTTCGGAGGCCATATTGGGTGATGTACGCTCACAAGCAGCGTTGCTCTTGCCAAGCTGAAATAGCGACTCCCGATTCAGATATCTCGCTAAACTTATAGACATTCATATTTGCCTTTGGCGGTGCTCACATCGATGAGACGGAAGTTCGTTCCGAATGTTCACTAGCACTCGGAACGGGATGGAACGGACGCAGACCTATACTGTCTCAACAGCCTAAAGTAGATAGTGGCCTTTGAACCAGGGTTAGGGTTGGCGGGATAGAATCTCGACTTGGGCACGTGGGGAGGCCCCGGATTTCCAATTAGTACTGACATAAATCTCCATGAACTTGGTGCGTGGGTCATACGTGGGCAGGTTTGGTGATATGAGATATCTAAGCCGTCATGAGGCACTGGGCGCATACGTAAACAGAGTGATGTCCGTGGCTAAGTATCAAGATATTGCGTACTTTATCTCCTTTTGTCAATTGCGAGGGTGTGAAAATATGAAGTGATTTTAAAGCAGATTTACTTCTAAAAAGATTCTGTAAGAAGAATACGGAGGTGCAGCTTGATAGGCAGCAATGCCGTCCAAAAAACTGCGAGCACTGCCTTCTGCCTGATCCAGAAGTTGCTGCTTAAGGGTAAACCACCCGTCGAGATCTCTCCTCGGCAGATTCCAAAACACAAACAACTCTTCTTCATCGTCCTATCATATCCATATATTAACGTGTCAACATATCAACATGACCCAGTCAAGCAACGACCCCTTCCAACACCCTCTCGTCACAACCTCCAATCCTCCAAATACCAGAGCACATGCCGCCCACTCACAGCTCTCAATAACGCCCTTCCCCCCTGACGACCCCACCATCGCCTTCATCCGCACTGCGCCCCAAACCAGCAACAGCACCGCCGCAGCCAGACAGGCGCTTCTATCGCGGGACCACGTACAACGCGCGCTCCAGAATCTCAAGACTACCCTGGCCGCTGCAGGCGCGACACCGCGCGACATCACCAAGCTCACAATCTACTTGCAGACCGGGGTGCATATCACGGCGGAGCAGCTGGATCAGGTCATTGCAGGGTTCTGTAGTGATGTGGAGGGGAACAGGCACAAACCGCCCGTTACGGTGCTTTACGTGGAGAAGGTGATGGCTGAAGGGTTTGCGAAGGCCGCTGTTGAGGCAGAGGCGATTGTCAGGTTGAAGCCGCCGAGTTATGAGTCGTTGGCGTGATTGCTTCGCCACTCATATTGCAAGCTTACCATACCTGACACCATATTTTTATCGGAAACCATGGCTCTGGTATTTTCGAGTGTTCCTTATGGTTGGGCTAGCAGCTATGCTAGCCATTGGTCAGGTACCTACTGTGCGCGGGATAGTTTGCGTCCACTGCTCATTCACAAATGGGCAAACCAATTACAATGATCCCCTATCATATGCTATGAATTTGGCCCAACTGGTAGTTTCTGAGATCCTATTGATAGGCGGATTGGTGATGAGGTTTCTTCAATTATCCCCGCAGGGATTATCTTTTACACGAGCCGTGTCAAAGGCCACTAGAGACTCGTGGACCAAAACTACAGAACGAGCATGTCCAAAGCTAGACAAGGCTCATACGTCTCTTCAGATAATATTCTAACCTCCGATCGTGTGTTTTGTTAACCCGCTGCACGTTTGAACCCGCTTGGGTATTACGGATCAATCCAATCATCTCCACGAAAATTATGAGTAAAAGCAACTCCCCGGACTACAACACACTTTTTCTCAAGGCAGAGGGGGAACGGAAACAGGTAGGGGAAAGAGAGAGGCAGGACGCAGTTTACATTGCGAATAATCGACTTGGCTGTACCTCCAAATTGCCCGCCATCCTCCCATCGCCTTTCAAATTCACTCCCGAGGTTGGCTCAAAAGACGGGAGATGGGTGTGTTGCAAGTGATGGAATCCAATTGGTCATAGAAGATGATAAAAGCAGTTACTAGAACACCCTTCTCCCTCGATTCCTCCCCTTAGTCAAGTAGACCGGAACAGAATTCCCCTCCTCATCGTGCGCCATCCCAGTGCCCTCATCATAAACAGGAATCAAGCCCTCCGGGACCCCCTTAGGGCAGACCTCCCGCATAGAGTTATTCCCCATCTCCCCATACAGAAACCACAAGCAGAAAACATCAACTCTCATAAACCCCGTATATCCGGGCTCATTCCCCGTCTCATCAGGGTACCGCCCATCAACCATGCCAACAAAAGCCTCGCCGAGTCGGGGGCGAGGACTGGAAGCTCTCGCAACTGACTTCAGCGAGCGCTCGTCTATTACCAAACACCCCCCAAACCGCCCATACCCGCGGCCCTTGCTGGCGCGGAGATACTGCTTGAAGTGAGCGCGGATCTGATGGACTTCTGCGCCGTCCCAGAACATTTTATTAGAGAAAATGACGTGCTTGCGCGACTCCTTGACTAGGCGTTCTGGCGTGGCATCATCAGCCTTAGAGCCCTCACGATCGCGTTTTCTTGCGGCGTTGAGATCCGAGTCAATTGCGAAATCCATGGCCTGGTCTAGCTTCGCCAGGACAAGTGGCCACAGTGCGTCCGACTCGGTCGTATACACTGTTCGATAGATAATATACCCCCAGGGGAATTGTGACTCTAGTGAAGGGTTTAGGAAGCGTGTTGTGCGGCGTTCTTTGGTGTCTTCGAACCATGGAGCCTTTTGCCAGGCTTCCATACAGTCGCTAGTGAATTCTGGATGGGACCATTGCTGGGGCCATGATGGATGGTGGTAGAACGAGAAGTCGTCGATTTCGGTGACGAGGCCGTTTAGCGAAGACGGGTCTAGCGAGGATATAGAGAGAGAAGAGGAAGAAGAAGAAATTCTGTCCACGTGGAAAGCCACAAAATATGCGAACAGCAGAAAGAGAATGAAATAATAGATGAGGGCTAAGTCGGTCTCCATTATCACCCCGGCTCCTGTGTGGGGGAGAAGAATTTAAGGAACTCTGGTGGGAGGTGGGCGATTTATATATTTATATAGTTCAGTAATGACTAGCGTGCCAAGACTCTACCGGTAACTATCGAACCCTGTAGAGATGTATTTCCTTGTTTTGCTGCGGTAGCTTGGAGGTTAGAGCAGTCCCACGACATCTAGGCATTGTATTTTCTCACAGTGTCTGGCAGGTATGATTCAGCTCTTTCTATAGAGGTGCATGTATCGTTACTCTTGAGCTGATAGGTTATATAGATCATGCGGCAGGCATCAGGCAGCAGGCAATAAGTGTAAAAGCAGCAAGAGACAGGCGCGATGCCTGAAATAGACACGCTAGTCTGTAAGGGGCAGTAGGCCTCCCGCATAGGATAGACAGTGGCAGGCAGCAGATGGGTGGTTTAATGGGGGCGGTTTCCGGCGCCCTGCTAACCATCAGAGATACTATATACTATACTTGCTAGTTGCTACTTTAGACTCTCTTTAGTTAGCTGGCTAGGATAAGCAGTATTACCCCCATATAAGACTAAATATACCGCCTACAATATTACAGTCTCTCTCCGAGCTCCTGAACCAGTCTCTCCACACTGTGGAGCGAAGGAACTTACGCATCGTGCATGATGTAGCTTCCAAATGTCTACCAATATATAGCTGTCACTACACAGAAGGCATCCCGACATGTACCTTTGGTGTAACATCATGTGAGCCACCGGTCAGTCGGTTGGCGCAAAGCTGCTCCTTTGGCGGACCCTTGCACCAAATCTCAGAAACAGGATTGGTATCGGAACCAGCACCGTTGCGACGCAGCCAAGCAACGTCATGGCCCACTGGACACCCATCCCATTGAACATGTAGGTTGCAAAAAGCGGGAAGACCGCGCCAGCAGTGGACCGCATCAATGTATTCGCAGCGATTGCAGACGCAGCACTATTTAACTTAGCACTTCGCCAGTGTTGTTGGAAGGGGAGAGGGGGTGACTTACAACATCAGGTAAGCATCCACGAGGTAGTTAATCAAAGGGAGAAAGATACACAATATGCCAAAACCAGTAGCAACTCCTGCCACTGTAGGGGCAGCCCAGTGAATGTTATCAGTCCACCCAGTCCTGCAGCAAATGATCAGACGGGACACATTCTCAGCGCGCGATGAAAGGAAGAGATTCATACCAGCCGAACCAGAAAAGCCCTACCGCAAATGCCACCCCTCCTACAATAACAGGCGGCAGCCGCCACTCTGGGACAGCCTCCCCGTTGTTCGCCGCGAGTTTCCTGGTGTAGGAAGGCTGTGTTAGGACAATATACACACCAGCCAACAACATCCCCACCACTAAGCTGATCATAGGTAGACCGCCAACACCTTCATTCCACCCATGTATTTGCTGGAACACAATCGGATAAACACTCAGAAAGAGATAAAGCAATCCATAGACAAACGCAACATATATTGAGATGAGCAATATAATCGGTTCCGTGAATAACAAAACGACGGGCCGTTTAAAATTCTTTTCCACCAGGCTTTTGAGGTCGATTTCGATTTCTTCCTGCTTCGCGTGGATGCCCCAGTTCCCCGTCTGCCGCCGGAAGCGCGCGGCCTTGCTGACCAGGATAACAGGCGCGTAGGTCTCCTTGAAGACGAAGGTGACTAGTGGAAGAGCGCTAAAGGCGAGTATTGCCATCAAGTAATGGGTCCAGCGCCAACCTAGATAGCTCTCCGTGATGAATCCCCCAACAAACGGGCCCAAGTTCGGAGAAGCAAAGACAGCCGATGCAAAGACGGTGTTGGCGACGCCGCGTGTGTTCGTGTCGAACGGGTCAGCAAAAATGGCAGGTACAATGGCAAAAGTACATGAGCCGAAAGCGCCGGCCCAGAAACGACAGATCATGAGAGTCTGTAGGTCCTTTGCTACAGCAACAGCGACCATAAATACGCCGAGCCCGAGCAGCGAGACAATCAAGGGGAGCTGGCGGCCTCGGAGTTCTGAAAAGGGCGCCCATACCACAGGTCCGAGTCCTAAGCCCAGGACGAAAAGCGTGATTCCCAGGGTACCAACTTCCTCGGAGACGTGGAATTCAGCTGAGATGGCCGGGATTGTGGGAGAGTAGATGGAGCTCGAGAACGCCGGAATGAACGTGGCATAGGCTAAAATGGAGGATATGGTAAGCCTTGGTATTGTTAGTGACATTGTAACAGTGTGAAAACGAAGTTGACTTCCTTACTTCCGCGCAAATGGCCAGTTCTGTGGGTGTAGAGGGTCATTTTCGTCCGTGAACTCCACAACATATTGTTCTTCTGCCGCTAGCGGTGGTGGGAATGGTTTTCCATGTCCAAAATCTTCAAGCCCCTGGGTAGAATAGCCCGGGGACTTGGGATCCTTCCCAACGGTCCCTCCATGTTGATGTTTGTAGGACTTGATGCGGTCCGCTGCGAGATTCCTCGGGGGTCCTGTATCAGACTGGGGACGAGTTGGAGCGGTTGCCTTCTCTTCGTCTGAGCCCCTTGGTCGAGTCATGGCTCAGCATAACGAGTCCGATTCCAATGCATGGCGTGACATGTAGCATAAGTATCCTGTAGTTTTCTCAGATGTTTAGCAATGCGCCACACTGGTGTCATCATTGCGTTAGATGCGAGAGCTACTGAGGGTCTCACGGGTTCCAGCCGGGCGACCAGATATTCTGACCATTAGCCCCATGAGCTAATGGCACACTATCACTAACAGCGACTACCGGAAGTGGATCCGAATTTAGCTCCTTTACCTACACGAGTCTATCGGACTATTCGGCAACGCGGACATTGGGCGGCGTAGCAGGCTTGGAGATAACCGATGTGAATCCCGGGGACAGGACAGATTCAACTTTAGTGTCCACCTATGTAAACAAACTGCGGAAAGCGGGTTCGAGGAGCCAGTAGCGGTTGGGTGAGGGCTTGATTCTGGAAGATCGGATATACTTTGAAAGTGTTGCAAGGACAGGCACAGGCAGTGCCTTTTAGCCCTTACTGGCTATTCTGCTTCCTACATTATACACGTCTCACGCTGTATGCTGAGCCAGCTGGATCACTACATAGTACATATTTAGATAAAGATTAAGGCTGACTGCACTCATTATGTCGTCAGTCAGATCGGTTTAACCATGGTTCATTCAAGCTTTGGAGTCATATCCTGAAATGCTGCAATTTCACTTTCTCCACATACCCACCCAAGTCGCGCGCCTGCAATGGCACTCATCACGCCCAGCCACTGGCAGGCTATTCTATTGGGCAATTGTGGCGTACTCGATTGGGGGGGATATAATATTTTCCATAGCAACTACCGCGGATCCCGAGGCCTTGAACAATGCATCTTCCTTTATTTCCTTTTGTTGCCCGGAGGTAGAAACATTCACCACTTAATATGCAATATCCATTACCTTGCTAATCGAGCTCTATATCAAGTCCTACCTTAATAATTGACCCCTTTATTAACTATATATTGGCAGGATTGTTGATTGCATATTTCAGATGCGAATATGAAGCCATTCACAACATATAAATACCTCTAGATAGTCATTCCTTAGACAATTAAGCCTCTTCTACCTAGATTTCGCTTCGGTAGTAGATCTAGCTTAGCATCTGCAGTTAGGCGCCACAGTAGCTCACACATTTGGCAAGTCACGCTAAAGGCATGCCTAATGGGTATTAAAAAGATCTCAACAAGAGTTTCTAAATATATCTTCTATCTGCGCCGGGCGAATAGCAAACACGTTGTCTAGATATCAACAAGAAAACTCATAGTCTAGTGCGATGGTTCCAGGCATCAGAACGTACACAGGATATAGCAGCTGCAAGTCTAATCAGCGTTATTTGCGCAGGTCCAGCTCGCAGTCGATGCGTTATTATGAATCGATCTACCCGATACATAGAGCCCCAGGCCACACTGGACAGTCCGTTAGTAGAATCAATTGGAGGATAGGCGGCTAGACATACAATTGCACACGCAATGGCCACGATACACAGGTTGACAATGGTAAGAAAGATCTTTGATGGGGAGGACGTGTATCGGCCTCTGTTCATAAATAGCCAGAATATAGCAGGAAGACCGTCTGTTCCACGTTAGAAGAATGCCCTAGGATGCCTCTCTTTGCACTTACAGCAGAACCAGCTCGCGAAGAGAGAACTCTATATAGAAAGCCCGATTAGCAAACGTTACGACGGACTTGGGGTGCCGGCCGAGGCATACGATAAGGCTCAATAAATCATTGAAAACCGGAATGGATTCGGCAATGATCCGGGCAATCGTCCACAGGGCCAGTGCAATTCCCACCCACGTTCCAACAGAGAGGAAGCTCCTTTTGTGCATGTGCTCCGAGCCACGAAAAATGCGAACCTAGGCTTTGGGTCAGTTAAAGAGGTCATAGCTTTCATACCGGACCATACGTAAATGTTTTTGCTCGCAATATGACCGAAGATGATACCGGCAATGAGAACCTAGGCGAATTAAGTTAGTGAAAAGATCGTGGCCCTGGCGGGTAATAGCGCACAGTTGGAATAGCAAGGCCGTAAGCGACCTTCTTCATTAGAGGTCCAGCGGAAGATAAAGCCGGAGACTTAACATCCGGTCCTGCATAGTGATAAATGACCATTGACGTGACTGCATACATTGTTGTATCTAGAATCTGAAGCATGGTCAATGATTTGGGGAAGTCTCGAGGGTTGCTCATCTCGGAGATGAAGCCAAAATAAGCAATGTGGGCGACTGCTTGGTTTAGTAAAAGGTATACGATACCAGGTCCAGCAGGGACTTACTGTAGGCGAAGACGATCTGGGTGACGGCCATGAATGCATCGGCAAAACTGGGGTGCGTGATGACATGGATTTCGACATGATCTGGAGCGTCAACTCCAAGAGTGATCATAATGGCGATAGTCGCGGCCGCGATACTAATGAATGCTAAGGGAAAAGAATGTTGGCATATACTTCTGAGGATTGGAAAAGGTGACACTCACATGCAATAGACATATAGTATACCTTACCCAGGGTCCGCGGGAGCGCTCCAATAAAGCTAACTACCAATCCAACCACGCCGAAAACTATCGTACAAGTGCCATGGTTTGTAATCGTGTTGAGTGTCACCGTAAAGGTAAGTAAATGACTAGCCATCATGAAGATCAAGAGCGCAAGCTGGCAAAAGTCCAGGAGCTCGCGGCCAAATCGGCCCATCAGGATCTCACCTGCATCCGCCATACTATGGACCTGCGGATAGCGGAGTTTGAACTGGCCGATAATGTACCCTGTATACCATGAAATCCCAGATAGTCCGAGGATTATAATAAGGCCCCTGCTTGCAGTCAGTCTCGTCCGGCTTTCGCGGTGGGAATCCTTACGGCACAATTCCCAATGTTGCAACAGCTGACGGCAGTGATAGAATACCCAAGGAGATGGTTTCGGCGACCATGACTATTGATTGCACGGTTTAGGAGATATTCGCGGCCAACAGTAAATCTGGGCACTCACGCATCCCACAGTTCCTACCCGGGTTATCAGACGAGCACAGCCGCTCGAGAAAGCGCAGGACTTACCACCATTTCATAGTACGGTACTGCACCTCCCCGCCGGCTTCGTTTCCAAATGGATCGTTTGCGGGCGGTTCCTGGAGTTCCTTCTTTTTGACGTCTGCGTCATCATCATCATGGGTAAAGCCCGCATCATAAGCTTGGGGGAGGTTGGAGTGCATGTTTTCGTTTATGTTGCAGCTGATTAGAGAAACAGACAATGATTAGAGTGGCGAAGCCTGGAGGATATAAATATACTAACAGTGTACTTTGTAGTGACATGCGGAGACGTCTCCGCAAACAAACTTGAACATTATTGCTCGGATCCAGCGCTGGACATGCATATTGGACCCTTAGCCAGTAGGAATGGCCTCATTAGGGTGGTTCCATTCATAGGAAGGGTCGGGAAAGGGCCGGGAAAGTTGGGGCTGTCGCATTGACCGTCTCTCCCTCCCTCGGTGGGACGAGGGCAATTCCGCAGTGGGACTGGAGTTGAGGGCTTCATCCCCAGACCTCTCTCTTGCTGGCGGGGACGCGGGGGAGTTACGGGGAAGAGACGCCAGAAAGCTCTCTGGGTGGAGCTACCCAGTCTTCCCTGCTAACATTTGTATTCCTGGGCAACTGCTGATCCTACAAGCCGAGCTGCATTATACAAGTTTCTCCAGTCTGTCGGTGGGGATGGTATCCACTTCGACGATTTCTTAATGAAAACTCACCGGCATGTTTTCCACGGAAAGCTTATGGGGCGGCATTTAACAGCCATATAGTGCCGGTATTACCGTCGACTCGGTGAATGCAGAACTGTCCGGGTTTAGAAGGCCGTGACCTAGATAGACGGTTTGCCAAACGTCTTACCTTGGATCTCACCGGGGGCGTTGGCATGGTTATCGAACCACATTCCATTGCTCGGCTTGAATTCATCTCAGGCATTGGGGATTTGCGAGGTTCTCATGATATTATAAGGTGAACTGAACCGAACGGTTCAGTTGCAAAATTAAGATCCATAAGCCTACAAAGTATTGTTAACATGCAGCAATTTCTTGTCGAATATGACCGCCAAGATCTAGGATCGACGGACGGAGTACCGTATATCCGTTTCTTGCAGCTGCCAACATGCTCCGTCCTCGCTTTCGACCGAGCAGATGAACCAAGATCCTCTGACACGCATCTGCCCGAGTATTGGTGCAATGGCGGGGTATTTATAGTTTGTATTGAGCCGTTTAGCGGCAGTTGCGCCAGAGGTTTAGCGAGCAGTGAAAGAAACAGTGCGCATCTACTAAGAAAGCGAGGCCTACCAAGCGTCTGGTTAAACACCCGGGAAAGGACGTGCCGAGGTTGTACAAGGGTCTTCCGAAGCCCTATACCTCTACCTTGATGGTGGAAACGGTAAGAGCGGCGTGAAGAATTGGTGCTTCTAACAATTCGCTTTTTATTATCTCTCTTCTAGTATAGACCAAATTTAAGATTGGCTATGGTCTTATATGTGGACTATCCCGAATCAGCTTCATCCTCCAGAACCGAGTCTGTTAAGTAAAAGACATCCCTGCCTGGCTTGGTATCTACTTAACAGAATTTTATCTATATCTCCCTGGTCAAGATCCGTCCGTCTATGGACAGTAATATCCTATTTCATATCAGGATACGCCGCCAGGCTCGCCGAATCCTGCAAGGTCCAATAGGCAACGTGCTTGGTGTACTAAGCCTTGTGGCGGTGTCATGGGCATGGCGCGTTTGTTATGGCGCGTTTGTTATGGCGCGTCACTGAGTTCTGTCGAGAATTCCGTATTAGATTGGTACTTTAGGTTTCGATGGTCTGTTGCAATTATACAGATTGTTCTCTTATATATTGTTATTCGGCGTGAGGGGCGCGTCACAGGTTTATCTGGAGGAAGACAGTTCTTATCAGATGGTAGTTTATAAGAATTTTTATAGAAGTTGGCTTGTTATATACATGCTCTAACCCTGTTCCTTATATACAAGTTCAATTGGATCTGAAGCAGGCAAGACCAGCTTCGGGCGCCCGTCAAGGTCAGTTGGATATGCCACTGTAGTCTTGTTGTTGGAGGGGAGAGAGGCTAGGGTAGTTGCAAGATCTCCAGAATCTCCCCAGCTCCACCAGTCTATAACACACCCCCTGTGCTGAAGCCGAAAGACATCACCGTCAGCTAGATCTGGCGGAAACTCCCAAGGGTCTCCATCATACGCATCAAGAGTATGTATCCAGCTTTCGCCAGGCTGAAGACACACAAACAAGCCACGCTGGCCGCGTGCAAACCCCTGAGGCAAATCTGCCAGGTACGCACCAATGTTACAGGGAAACACAGGCGTGACAGGGTCCCACGTCGTCCCGTCCCGGCGTCGGTCTAGCAGGCAGTATGACTCGTACTGTATGGCGGCTCCAGTATAGAGCATTATAGGCCCGGCTGTCGCATTGCCTAGTACACCGTGATAGGTGACTTTGGCCTGTAATTTCAGTTCGATATCCCACTCGCAACCTGTAATTTTCCCATCGTCAACCTCGAGCGTGACTGTTAACACAGGCCCGCCAGAACTGCGTGATGAAACATATTTATTAGCAACGATGAAATACCATGCAAACCAGAGATTCCACAAGGCCAAAAACACCAAGTATAGGAAGAAAAGTACCAACTCACACTCTAGCTGCCGGGTCAATCAAAGAAGGCCTGGGGGGTCGGATCCGGTTCTGTGGATCCGGTTGCCAGTGAGGGGTGAGGGCAGTAAACCGGAAGCGAGGGCCGGCAGGGAGGGCTAGCTTGGGCCCTGGAGGCACTATTTGACCCTGGCCTTGGTGATCTTGCTTCGTCCCCCAGGCCCACTGTGTGATTTCACCCCCAGCCCACAGTATCTCGTACCGACCGCCAACATCCAGCAGCGGTCCATACCTATCCGGGAGAGTTCCGTACAGCGTAGTTTCAGTTGCTGGCCAGAGCTCAATCACGTCCGTGCTGTTTACAGGGAAAGGGCCGGAAAAATCAGGTTTGTGGCGGGGCACTGGGCCCTGCGGCTCAGCCACTGACGCTTCCTTCATCTCCCCATTGTTAGCATAGCAGAGACGCAGGATAAGATCCGAGGGGCTCCACTTGAAGAGACAGGGTCTATCTGAGCTGTCTTCCTCGCGTCTAATTGTGTATGTGATCGCGTTGATGGGCCAGCGGACAATCCGTGCGGACAACTTCTTCCATCCGGTCAGGGAGAGTGTTAGGCGGGGGATTGTTTCTGACAGCGCCGGCTCTTGCTGCTGAGAGGGGGCAGAGTCCATCCCTAGAGTTACCGCTTAGATTGCGTTGAAGTTTTGAAGTGCTGGGGGGCGGAGGTCATGGGAGATGTCTCTTGGGTTATGCACTTGGGCCTGTGCTTTTGTTGTAGGAGAAAAAGCGAAGGAAGTAGCCCCCTGGGGGAGTCAAGCCTGAGTAATTAAATTAGCCTACCCACGCGCCCCTTTTTGGCGGGAACGGGCTGCAGTTCTCCTCGCTGGCGACACGCCCTGTTGCCAGCCGCTCTCTCTGATCCTCTGAGGTTGTTTTCCCTGAATTTCAAAAATCCACTGGGTAAGGCCTTATTAAAACTGCTAGTAAACTACTTATACAAAGCTAGCCCAAAGCGCCAGGCTCTTTCGAAATCCCCCGTCTGACGAGGTGAACTTTACAGCATACATAGAAAGAACCAATTTGAAGAGATACACTATGCTACTGTCTCCACGCAGAGACATACCTCCTAAAGGTACCATTGACATTACGTACCAACATGCAGCTCGAGTATCATACGTTAGGTCCTCCCTATTTTCCAAAGATTATCCGTCCAATTCATAAACCAAGACTGCGTTAATCAGGCGTTGTTGAGTTGGTTATACGTAAAGACCGAAAGCAGTTCTCTATCCACGCAGCATTAGCGATATCGTTCCCAAAGAAGATACTCGAGCCGCCCTTGAACAACGAAATCAACGAAATCATAATTTGTCGCTGCTATAAGTTCATATACTCGTGCGACTACTCCGTTCCGTTGCCGATTCCCTGTCCCTTGGTGAGCGATAGCGGCCACTCCGCCAACATCAAGGCGTCATCCGAGAATGTGCGGATATATTTCTCAGTCATGCTGGAGTGTATCCCTATAAATGACCATGTTTTGGTGTCGCTTATTAGGTTTCCGCGGAGTTCTTTGACAGCCCCTGTAGAGAAAGGGACTGTGTGGCGCTCTCCTGTCCCGGTGACTACGATAACGGGGTCCCCAGGCTTTAACAATCCCCGGAATTATGCTGTCCAGGGTCAGAAGTGTAGGTGTGGATTTGAGGACTGAGGAATTTGGTCCGTGTTATAGCGTTTTCTGTTCCGAAGGGAGTCTAGATGGCGAAGCTCGCTGTGGAGGCAGCAAATGATGGAAGAAACTGTCGCGTGGCTTGGGCTGAAATTGGAATGGGGTTGGAATGTATGCAGCTTAGCTATGACTAGGTTGCATGCCAATACAATGTCTTTGAGCAGTGGCAGGCCCAGGTTCAACCTTTGAAGTTAACTCTGGGGGTTCTCGCCACCGCCCATCGTGGGAAATAAAAGACCTGACTGGAACTGTTACATTGACCTGGTGAAACATCTATAACTAAGAATAATTAATTGCTTCATGGAGCCGGCCGAAACAATTAGAGGTCTCAAGTGTTTTGACTGGGAGCACAACAGCGGAAAATAATTTGACCTGTCATTCCAGACGCAAGCTTATTCGGTGGCTCGATCCCTTCTGAAAATGGCAGCCAATCGCTTGGTAACTCCTGAATAGCGAAATTCCAGAACATTGGCTGGCTTTATGTGTGGCGGTGGCTCCAATGCTGAGACCGCACACTGCCAGCCTCCTCCTTCGTGCTTGGACCCTGGGGTAAAAAGGGAAAAAAAAGGTGAAAAAAAAAAGTGCAGATTGAATAGAATAGCACACTGAATAAATTCGGCTGGAATGTGTGATGTCTTATTTGGGTACAGCTGTCCCCAGTACATTCATTCGTCTCCCCTACCCCCAACTGCCAACACTCGGATCCCATATCCCCCTTCGTAACTAAACGCTGATTTAGAAAAGTGCATCAGTGGCTGGAGCAATTGTTCTCAAAATTACGGGAATATGCTCGGACGCAATGGTGCTCCAAATTAACGAATAAACACCACTTGCATCGGTCGGCACAGCATAGAAGTTGATGTTTGGCGTGGTGGTCAGCACGTAGTCTCCATAGAAATCAAAGGCATTAGCCTCGTTTGACGAGAGCAATTCCGTTGTTGGCGGCTTAAACTCCACAGTTCCGCCTGTCGAGCTTGCACCGGGGAGCGAGAGCACTGCAGTTTGAAAAGCTGCATTATCCGGGCTTGTTCCGGTGGTGTTGGGGTGCGCGATCCAGACATTCCGGGAGGCCTCGGAGATGGAGACTATTTAAACCCAGTTATTTTGTTGTGAGCAGAGACACTGAGCTCGTCGAGGCAACGGCATGGGACACCTTACAGTACACTGGTTGCGCAACTTTGGCTGTAGATAGGCCCGCGTTGCCGATTTGTGCTTTGGCTGGGGGACATCAATAATACAGCGACTGCAGGTACCAGACCCCGAACTTACCATCAGCGTAGAAGAGAGGAAGCCCGCTTATTCCCTCACCATACGCGTAGATGTTGAAAGTGTCATCGACTGCTGCTGCCTGGCGGGCTCTGAGCGGATGGACATCGGTGACCGCGGCGCAGGACACTGCAAAGAGCAGGAGCGAGTATGAGAGTGTCATCGTATGTGACTTCGTAAACAAAGTCCCTCTAAATTGGAGAGACGCTTATAGCTAGGGGTGTAGAGGTGCAGAGGTGCAGAGATGCGGGAGTTGGTTGTATACCCACAGCCGAAGGGTTCGGATTATGATATATATGATGCCATGCCCAGCCACCACTGTCACGCGTCCGAGTAAATAAAAGGACTCTGACACCCTTGACATTCCTCAGCTCCTCGCATATTCCTCATCCAGGCTCGTGTTGTTTCAAGGAAAATGCCGTTCTACCAAACAGTGGCCCAAGCGCCCTCCGCCTCCCACGAGACGGCTTTGTTAGGTATCGAATCATCCAAACACGAGATGCTTTGCATTTCGGTTCCAAGCTTGGCCCCTCACATCCAGCTAATAGTTCCTGGACATAAGCAGTGTAACTGCCACGCATTGACATGCGTCATTAGGGTTCAGTAATCTAAGACATACCGGGCCCAAGCTCAGGCTCAATCGCGGGAGATTGACCCTATCGCCGAATGGGGCTCGGAAATGTTCGTCCGCTATTCTTGGCGAAGGCGGTTATAGTAGTCGCCCGATATGGTGGCGTGTGGAATAGCTGGGGTTTGGGTGGTAAATGCGTGTTCGGAACATGGAAAGAGTGAGTCGATATGATTTGGCGCAGGCTACAGGACGTGAAGGGTACGGGAGAACTGGAATGCGCATGGATTGTCTCATTCTCAAGGTGTGGACGTCTTTTGGGCGCATTCAATACTGAAAATGGAAAATGTGGCAGAGGTGTGAGTTAGACGGTGCTGATGGGTATGTGTCCATGAGGTCG
The DNA here is from genome assembly GCF_001890705.1 of Aspergillus sydowii CBS 593.65. Taxonomy (NCBI): domain Eukaryota; kingdom Fungi; phylum Ascomycota; class Eurotiomycetes; order Eurotiales; family Aspergillaceae; genus Aspergillus; species Aspergillus sydowii. Next base: position 92,169 of record NW_024467871.1, read on the forward strand.
AGAATGCCCGTCCTCGATCGTTCTCCGAGGTGTAAATATTAAATCAAGTCACTTGCTGCTTGGAAAAAGTGATCTGGAGACTTTAGTTTAACCAACAATTTACTCATCTGTCTTGGCATCATGCTGTTCCATTCTATTCTTCTTCTGTTATATGGATTATGTGCATCCGCCTCTTGGGTTTTCGATCATGATTTGAACTTGCCAGCGCGTTCTCTTACCTCCGATACATCCAGCTTACAGCTTCACCGGAGGCAGGACTTTGAAATAACAGGAGGCTCTGATCATACAAAATGTAGACCAAGCGACAGACATTGCAACCCTCGTCCAAAGCCCCCTGGTCATACAAAATGTGGACCAAGAGACAAACATTGCAACCCTCGTCCAACACATACGAAGACATCCACGACAAAGGTCCCATCAAGCTCGACTACTTCGACATCATCGCCTACCGCAACACCATGTGCTGGTAATACCCCTGACACCAGATCCAGTTGGTGCAACTACAACATAGATACCAACTACCACGACATCACCCCGGACACCGGTGTGACACGCGAATACTGGTTAGAGATTGACGAGATTACTGCTGCCCCAGATGGCTACTCGCGCCCTGCAATGGCAATCAACGGTACCATCCCCGGCCCAACCCTGTACGCGGACTGGGGTGACGAAGTTGTTATCCATGTGCGGAATCTCCTTCACGAGACTCTCAACGGGTCTAGTATCCACTGGCATGGTATTCGCCAGCTGAACACGAATCAGAATGACGGGGTGGTCTCAATCACTCAGTGTCCTATTACTCCGAACCACGAATACACCTACCGATGGCGCGCGCAGCAGTATGGTACGACGTGGTATCATTCACACATCGGCCTCCAGGCTTGGGAGGGTGTTGCTGGCGCGATCGTCATTAATGGTCCTGCAACTGCAAACTATGATATTGATGCCGGTACTATAATGTTGAGTGACTGGCCTCACAAGACTGCAGATGAGTTGTTTTGGTATGCTCAGACAGCCGGCCCTCCTATGCTGAATAACTCATTGATCAACGGGACCAACACCTACGGTTCTGGTGATGATGAGACCGGTGAGAGGTTCAAGCTGAAAGTCGAGGAGAATACTTCATACCGTCTGCGACTGATTAATGCGGCATTGGATACTCATTACAAGTTCATGATTGATAACCATACGCTGACAATTATCTCGATGGATCTTGTCCCTATCAAGCCATACACTACTACGTCTATCAACATCGCCATGGGTGAGTGGGGCGCGCCCTGCCTCTATTTCCACATCAATAATGCATTCGCACCTGTTAACATTATCCCAGGACAACGCTATGATGTAATTGTCACAGCAGACCAAGCCTCCGTCGCAGACTCTTTCTGGCTCCGCTCCATCCCGCAACAAGGCTGCTCTGCTATCGAAGACCCAGCCAACATTCGCGGAATCTTCTATTATGGCGACACCTTAACAACACCAGAAACAAGTCCCTGGCATTTTAACGATAGCTGTAATGACGAGCCAATGGAAACCCTCATCCCGAATGTCCCACGAACCGTTCAAGCCCCAGACTGGCAGGACAGCACTAACGCAAGGCCTGGCAGGAATCCTGATGGCCTCTTCCGGTGGTACCTTAACAGCACCACCATGGAAGTTTTCTGGGAAAATCCCACTCTGCTCCAGATTGAGCACGGTGAACAATCGTGGGATAACTCTAGCGCTGTCATTGATCTCCCGAATGCAGACCAGTGGGTTTACCTGGTCGTTAGCACGACCCTGGGCGTTTCCCACCCTATCCATCTGCATGGTCATGACTTCTTTGTTCTGTCCCAGGGGACGAACCCCTGGGATGGGAGTATCAAGACAGATAACCCGCCCAGGAGGGATACTGCTGTGCTCCCTGGGAATGGGTACCTGGTCATGGCATGGGAAACAGATAACCCCGGGGCTTGGCTGATGCATTGCCATATTGGATGGCATACGACTGAGGGATTCGCGTTGCAGTTTGTGGAGAGGTATGATGAGATTCAGGATATTATTGATCAGGATCAGTTGAAGAGGACGTGTAATCTTTGGAATGGGTATGATGAGGAGTATGATATTGAGCAGCATGATTCGGGGGTTTAATGGCGGTTTCTTTTACTGGACGTTAATGATTTTGGCCGCATGATGTAGGAATTCCAAAACAAACCAGTTTCTATGTTTTCTATTATCTAGCTTAGTCTGCATCCGAAATTCATGTTTCCAGTCATTAATGACGGCAATTCTACCATGTCTATTTCCATTCATTAAAAGTGAAGGAAAGCAGCACTGCATTCCATTTTTTTTTTTTTTTTGCAATTAATACAATCGCCGTGGCCAGGCTCCGCTTCAGCCAACGCAGCACAGACATTTGGAGGTAATAAATGAAATACTCTCACTCTGCACCAGTTCATATCCCATCATGATCCTTCGGCCTTTTTTTGCTCTTACTAGTTCTCTATAATAGGATGCCGCCTGAGCAGCTGTCATGCAGACCTGGCTGGAGTGCGCGGTTGAGGAAGCACGATTCGTGAGTGTGGCCGCATTGCCTTGAGTGTTTGGCGCCACAGCCTGCACCCCCCGGCCTGTCTGGTTTGAAAGAGACTCCGTTGACCCGGTCCAGTGACACTGTCGTAACTGATGAGTCCAAAGATGGGTCAGTCGGGTAGAAAGCAGCCTGGGTGGGCATTTTGCTCACTCTCAAGACTATATTCTGGAGTTCAGAGTTGGGTGTATAGATTCAACCAGGCTGTGGGTATTGAAAGCTTCCTCTCTGCTATATGTAGAATGGTTCTCTCGTCTTGATAATAGATGAGCTCTTTTCAATGAGTAAGTCTCTTGTAACTTGACTCAGCAAATGTCTTGGCGTTTTCTATGGAAGAGTCACCACTCAAAGACAGGTTGACAATGGTTCTGGAACCAGGATTGTGGGTGCGCCAGAGTCAGTATGACATTTTCACCGCTGGACTTGTCACAGCCCGGCGGTCGATCAATCAGAGGAACGGGAAAAACCATTGCGGGTGGGGATAACGCTACCGGTACTCCAAGGAAATAACTCCTCCGCCTCTTCTCCCAGCAGGGTGCAGGGTGCTGGCACTCCACCCTCGGCCAAGGCTGCTACCAATTGCACGACATCATCATAATTGCTGCGCCCCGGCCTTGTCCTAGCACATCCACCAACACATGCATTGATCTCAACAAGTTATCAAACTCGTCACGCGCGTTGGTGTACTCCTCCTCAAGCAGGATTTCTGGGTAGAGCCTGCTCGCTCGTCACTGTTGGTGTATTCCCTTGGATTTCTTGGTTGGGCTCATAGCGTCTAGTATTAGGGACCTAGCAATGTGGGGAACGGTACCCGGCGCAATCTGTCCTGTTCATGTCTGCTGTCCCAAGGCCGCCGTGCTGATGACCAGACGGCTCGATTAAGACCAATCGCCACGACAGTAGGGTGTGCGCGCATCTGTTTTGCGCCCCAGCCCTTGCACTGGACCGGGCAACCATCAGTGAGCCGGGTCACAGCATATCCTTGGACAGGCCTTTGCGAAAACAAGTCACCAGAACATCCCGGGAAACGAGGCGGGAATGAGGACAGTGGTACTACCGATTCGAGGATGGTGATGGGCTTTTTCGTGGTTGGTAGCCTACTAGATCCACAAAATCCCCTGTGAAAGGAATGCTGTAGCTTGACAAGCGGAGCTTCCCTGGCGATAATCACTATATTAGCTGTTAGCCAGGGAGATCATTCAGCTTATTATTTAAAGGCTCTGTAAGTTTGCGTGAACAAGCAGTCCATGATGGATTGCATGAGTGCTGCTATCAATACGTACTCGAGCGCACGTGTGGTCGGCGCCCTATATTATGTTACTCGAGCCAACTGGGTCAATAAAGATGACAAGGCCATGTAACGTTGGTATTTAAGGCCACATTTTCTGGCGGGAACTGGAATGGGGAAAATGTGGTTATACGCGGAAGATGGCGGAAATTCCGCGACATGAGTCAGCCGGGGAGGAGAAGCCGAGTTATCCGGACGGTTACCGAGTCAGCGAAGTATGGCTGTAGTTGGGCCAGACTTTGGTAAGAAAACTCTGCGTTCCATAACTATACAATTATACATACTTTTTTATACTTCCCCGCACTGCCGTCTATCTTCCTGTTCCACAAATACGGAGAAGGATCAGAACTGTAAATATGCTACAGACAGCCAATACTGGACACAAGGGAGAAAACCCGCCCAGTTATCCGATCCAGATCCTGCTTTGAGGGCTTGACAACCTCGGGACAGCCCGCTGTCAGCCCCCCCAGGCTCATAACCTCCGTTCATGTAAAAAATAATAATCGAACCGATGGCAGACTGCTCGGTTCTAGCGCCACACATCCCAAAGTGCCGCACTCGCTTCCGCCTTGGGGTCCAGCAGTCGCGCCCATGGTGCAAGGCAGAGGACGGAGGAGAGCGCGTCATGGCCAAGTTCTGCGGCGAGCGGTACGGACACGTATTGGGCAGGGGAGTTGTTGACCCTCGCAACGGCGTTGATTAGAGGCCCGATCACCTCTGCTTCCAAACGGTGAACAGTTGCCTCCCAATTGTGGGAAACCGGATTACAGTTTTGACGTCCGAGGAAAGTGGGATATAGATTGGCGAGGAACTAAATCATGCCCAGAAGGCGACGGATTGCAGTGGATTCTTCTTCATGCACTGTTTTTCGATGGTCAACAGCTTGCCAACTCTCTGCTCTCTCTCATGCATATGGTCGTGTGATCTTAATTTTGCTTAATATACGCTAATTAGATCCACTAGCAACATGACAGCTGATATCACCATTTATCATCCATAAAAGAAGGGACCTGGAGTTCCAGGGTTCCGGTTTCTGTGGCGGAACGCGGTGAGGCGATGTAGGTCCTGGATCATGTATATAGAGGAACAGACCGCGCTGGTCACATCTTCTATTTCAAGATATGGGTTTAATATTGCATTATTATGTCTACGGAACTTGCCCGCTATACTACGCATCTCCGCGTCGCCTATGATCTTGAGCTACAATCAACGGACGGCAAACGCGTTCCATTCGGCGAGTTGGTTCTTGAGAAAGGCGATCACATCACTACCATTATTGTATTCGGTACTTGGACCCCCTCCTACTAGAACATTCTACTCACTATAGACGCTAATAGCCCGCGCAGTCTGCCACTTCTTCTGCACCTACGATCAATTTTACAACAGTCAAGTCTCATACCACTTAACCGACTCTGTTCTGGGGACAATTCCCGAACCCTACGGCTTCTCCCAACTAATTATCATCGGGTGCGGCAAGCCAGTCTTTATAACACCCTACATTACCGCAACAGGCTCAGCCTTCCCAGTATTCACAGGCCCATCCGGGAAGATATATGAGAAAATCCATATAACGCGGCCAGCCGCGAAAATGAGGCAGCCGCCCTCGTATTTGCAGGTCTCGTTTTTCAGAGCGATGGGGATAACAGTCAAGCGGATATGGAGAAATAGAGAAAAGACATCCAGGGGCGAGCCTTCAGATCGGAATAGTAGGAGGGATGTGTTTCTAGATAGGAAGCGTGTGTATGTTCGCCGAGAGGACCATGCAGAACAATTGACAGCGGAGAAGTTGCTGGGCATACTGGATTGCGATGCGGGAAAGGAGTCACTTCTTTCAAGAGAATAGCAGGAGGGGCGGGTTATATGCTTGTTCTATGTAGAAAGCCTTGGCTGGTTAGAATATAGACACGATGTTATGCATGTTAGATTTTGGAGTGGCAGATCTTTTGACGAACTTTGGTAGTCTGAATAGGGCCATATAGATCAACCAAAGGCCAACTTGTTGGTACCGCGATCAGGAGAAACACCACGATTCTTGAGACATTGATGGCTATTTGTCTGGGGATTTCCGTCGTGTCGCAGTGTATTATTATAAGCGATGGCTTTTCAGACAGTGCTGTGGTTGTTGTTCGACTTAATTAGTGAAAACAGTGCAAAAAACCGCTTCCTCTACTTACACAATTCAAGCCATTCAGATTTACTTTCTTTCCTTCCGTAACTACCTCATCTTAAGTAACTTGCTACTTCTGCTTAGTCTATCGTTGTCTAGGTAGCACCTCCATAGGAGACAATGGAACAGCATTCTCCTCGTGGGCCGGTGCCGAGCACTTGGTGATTATTTTGCCATGCAGGCGAATAGCCATTAGGGCCATGGTTAAGGCCATGGTTATGGTTATTTGCGCCGCTAGCACTCTTAACCATGAAGAGGGAGTCAATTTCCTCGAGGCGCAGGTTTGCGGTTTCGGGGTAGTAAAAGCAGAGGATCTAGATTATCCAGGGTGTACTTTTGTCAGGTTTTCTCCAGTTTATTTGGTGAAATCATGGTTATAGATGAAATGAGATGAAATAGAATATGTTAGGATACTTAGTAGTGGCTTGGGTATATATGTATTTAATCTGACCAACACTTAGTAGAAGATAAGATAGGAAGAAAGACAAATGTACCTGGAGAACAGCCAGATTAATACACATGAAAATAAGATACCCCTTCTATTAGAGGTCAGTGGTCAGGCTAGGACCAGTCATAGCAATGAAGAAATTTCAAGAGCCAGTTAAAAGGGAGGAACTAAACCATGGGTCGAAAATGCGCCATGACTGCACCGAAGTGCTAGGCGCAGGACCACCAATCCCGGACCAACAGAAGCCTCTCGTTAGGCCGTTCCACTTCAACTCCAAGTCAAACAAACAATTCAGGGAAATGGTTCATGTACGCCATCCCAATCATAACCCTCTGTATCATGGCCGTGGTCATCCTCGCTCTAAGCGGATTTTACCGTCGGCGGCACCGCTCGATACCTACGAACACATCCGTCCAGAACCGGCAAGATCGCGTCATCGCGATCACGAAGGAACTACTGGGCACGATTCCTCTGGTCAAGTTCACGAGACCTTCCAGCTGCAAGAGGGAGTCGGATGTTGAAGCAGGTGATCGGGGTTGTCAGGAGAAGACGCGGACTGAAGAAGGACGAACAAGCAATCCAACCACTCTCTCATCGCTTGACGAGGTCTACGTCCACCTCGCTCGTCCGATATGCGCCGAGGCCTTTGCCGATGGGGAGGATTTGAGGATTTTGCCTTGCAGCCCTCAATTTCATGCGGGATGTGTGGACCCATGGTTATTAACCAGATCGCGTCTGTGTCCCATGTGTCGTAGCGACGTTGCTTTATCAAGTTTTGTGGTACGGGATAATCCCGTCACTAAAAATGCAGATAATAGTGCAGAGCAAATGGAAGAGCAGTAAGCGGGCGCGGGACTTCTGCATAAGACCATCGATATACGCCTGTATTCGTACTGTCTTAGAGTTCTCGGTTGCAGTCAGCTGTGCCCTCTACGCTTTCAGGGCCAAGTTCTGGCTCGATTGGTGGTCCGATGCTGAGACCCAACATCAGGACCACCGGGGCATCTTCTCCACAAACGCAGGCAACCAGGCGAGAATTGGGTGGCGGCCTCGTGCAGTAAGCAGGAGCTGTCCTGTCTGACTCTTGTACTGCTGTCTAAGCAGCGTATTCTCATGCTTGACAAAGTGGCCTCAAGCGTCGACTGCGCACTTGAATACATAAAAGGGACTGAGACATGACCTCCGTAATGCCACGAGTAATCAAACAAAGTGCCGTCCCAAGTAGTCTACCAGCGATAGTTTGGGATTTCGCTTTCTTTTTAGCCCTTGATTGGAAAGAAAGACGTCGACAGCCGACAAGGTTTCAGGGCTCTGCGCTCTCGCGCTGAGAATCCTCAATTCTGCTTCATTCACATCAAGCAACTCTTGTCTCGAAGCTCGCACTAAAAGGCTCTTCTTGACCCGCAGAGCTTCAGAGGCTGGTTCGCAATTCGATAACATATTTTCAACACGTTCTCCAGGAAGTCGTGCTTGGGAAGAACCTTCGTGATCAACCCGCCCTTTCGAGCTCAGCAGCTGTCATTGTGTGGCCAGCAAAAAGGAGCGAGGCCGCCTTTTGACGACCCACTATAAGGTGATACTAAAACACGCTTCGGCGGAAATTCCAAGTTTAACAAAAGGCGTGAAGAACGTCGCGCTGGGAGAAGCGTAACCAAGATCGGCCAGAGCGAGACTGGTGGTTCCCCAGCCGGGCGCCGGTCCATTGACCGCAGCAGCCAGGATTTTGCTGGTGTTTATCATGGTCTTGTGCACTTCGCTTATGGTAATCAGCATTATCCTAATTAGAGACTTTGGGATCTATACCTTATCGTGTCCAGAAAAGGGTCACTGATCACTGTGCCTGGTTGAGCAACGGACACGTCCTTCAAATTCAGTCCAGCACTGAATATTTTCTCTCCTCCGGTCTGCAGGATGACCTTGACCTCATCTTCATATTATGCCCATTTGAGTGCGGTTAAAATATTCTGATGTCCTTAATAAGGATCCGTCTAAATGTCACCAATCTTACCTGAATCAGTGGAACATTCAGAGCGTTTCCTGCCTTGGGCCGATCATACTTGAGAATTGCCACCCCGTTTTGGAGGCTGATAGCCACGTTGGAAAGTTGAGGGATAGCTGGCATTTTAAACATGAATGGAAGTATCACGATTCTTACGGCTGTTCGGAGACTCGGGGCTGTAGTCAAAGCCACCGGCAGACAGAGTGTGGCAGTATAAAGGCTCAAGCGCAGGTCATCGTTTCCCAAAAATCCTCAGGAAGGCTCGCCGCTTTGCCCCACTGATAGGTTTTGAGTCCAAGTCAACTTGACGAGGTGACTGAGTATGCGGTAGTGCAGGAGGATCTTGCCGAATCTGTTGTGCTGATTCCCAGTCCGTGAGGGTGTTGCAGGAAGACATGGAGTCTGGATGATCTGAGCCTAAGATTTTGTTGCGGAGCTCTACACATTTGTGCATTAGAGCCAAGGCGTCCTGGATATTTCCGAGTGACTTCCAGATATAGGCAAGGTTGCCCATGCTAGTTAGGGTATCAGGATGCTCAGGCCCTAGCACCTGTTGCCGGGTCTCTATTACCCGTGTCTGTAGCTGCTCTGCTTCCTTCCATTGTCCTTGATCCTGGTATATTGATGCGAGGTTGCCCATGCTGGTTAGAGTATCAGGATGCTCTGGCCCTAGTACCTGTTGCCGGGTCTCTAATACCTGTACCTCTAGCTCTTCTGCTTCCTTCCACTGTCCTTGCCCACAGTATGTTAATGCGAGGTTGCCCATGCTAATCAGAATACCAGGATACTCTGGCCCTAGTACCTGTTGCTGGGTCTCTAATACCCGTGTCTGTAGCTGCTCTGCTTCCTTCCATCGTCCTTGATCCTGGTATATTGATGCAAGGTTGGCCATGCTAATCAGAGTACCAGGATGCTCTGGCCCTAGTACCTGTTGCCGGGTCTCTAATACCTGTACCTCTAGCTCTTCTGCTTCCTTCCATCGTCCTTGATCCTGGTATATTAATGCGAGGTTGGCCATGCTGATCAGAGTATTAGGATGCTCTGGCCCTAGTACCTGTTGCTGGGTCTCTAATACCTGTACCTCTAGCTCTTCTGCTTCCTTCCATCGTCCTTGCCTCCAGTATATTAATGCAAGGTTGGCCATGCTGATTAGAGTATCAGGATGCTCTGGCCCTAGCACCTGTTGCCGGGTCTCTAATACCTGTACCAGCAACCTTTCTGCTTCATTATACATCCCGTCGCTGTACAGGCAATCTCCCACCTTCCGTACGTAGTCAATATATTTCTCTTGCTCTTCATGAAACTCGCGCTCTCTCAACAAGGATAGGGCGTGGGGTAAGTATTCCCTCCAAAGCTGTCGGTTTGTGTGATCATTATCAGGGAAGATTTCACTCAGACGGTCCGCTGCTTTGGTTATACAGACTGCAAATTGTCCCTCCTTCCTCATCCAGTTTCGGGTTGCCAGATGTACTAAGCGATGAGCGGAAATAAAGCGATTCCCTGGTTGGATAGTGATAAAAGAGTAGGCACTGAGAAGCCCAAGAGCATCAGTCATCTCCAGTTTAGATGCTGGTTGTGGAAGAAACGTGGTCGGGATATTTCGTGGATCGACACAGGCCATGAGTGACAGGTATTCAGCAGCACGTTGGTGTAACTTCTGGATTTGGTTGAATGATATCAGCCATGTCTTGGCTACAGGATTCTGCGTCTCCTTATAGCGTCCGTCATCACCAAAATCCTTGCTGAGGAGCTCCACAACTTCCGTCTCCTGTTCCTTCAGAAGTGTCAAGTAATCAGACACTGATATACCCTTTTTGTTAATAAACGCAGTAGCCTGGCTGATCGCTAATGGAAGGAAGGTAAGTTGTTCAAGCAGAGCAATTATAGCATCAGAATCATGACACAAATCCTTAGGAAGAGATTGTGCCAGAAACTCCACCCCAGCCTTTTTGTCGAGTTCGCGGACGTGTATCACATTAGATGATACTAAGTCCACGGCTACCTCTCTATTGCGTGTGGTAAAAATGATATAGCCTTGGTTGTTGAAAGGAAGGAAATCCTTCAATGGCGGGGTGTTGTTGCTACCCTTGGTCCACATATCCATATCATCCGCATTGTCGAAGATCAGGAGCCACTTTGTATCAATTTGGCTGAAGTAAGTTTTGAAGCGCTGTTTCACCTCTCCTGGCACCACATCCTGGATCCCTACTGTTTGTGCAATGACCATGCAGGCCTGCTCAACAGATTCGTGACTGGTGCAAGCGATCCAAAAGATTGAACAATCAGGCTCTCTGTCTCGGACGCGGTAAGCTACCTCTAGAGCTATCTGGGTCTTCCCAACTCCTCCTAGCCCAGTAATGGCGAGCTTTTTTGCACTCTCGGGCGTGGAGATCAAATCTTCTAATCTATGGATCTCATCCTGGCGGCCCACGAAACGCGGATTTCTCGCAAAGGGAATCATCAAGTGACGGCTTTTACTTGGACCTATCAAGTCTGATAAGCTACTTAATACAGGATAACCTCTGCTGATAGGTGGTTCACTGACCTTTATTATCTACAGGCCTCCAGTACTCCAAGAAAGCTTTGGCCGCTGAGGCTCCAGTTACTGCTGCATATGCTTGCCATGCTTTGCTCTTGTGGCTGTCCGCATAGTCACATACCCCCTTGATAATAACGCAGGAAATGTTATCCCAGATTCCTGCCCCTTCCATTTCGAAAGCTAGAATCTTCTCCTTCCTGGTAATGTCATCACGGTGTTGGGCGGATTTCATCACCGTGTCTGCAGAGGCCACCGTCCCAATATGTATAGAGACCTTGCCTGCTTCTGATGTCTCTCGACAGCGAATTACTTGGCTTTCTTCACATCCAAGATTATTACAGTTCGTCTCAAGTGCATTTTCACAGATACTATCGGGTATGTTGCCATCGGCACAGCAGCACCTAACGGGAGTCTTCTGTCCATGGTGCTTGTGAGTGTAAGAAGTGTTGAAGAGAACATCATTAACCTGCGGACGATGCCACCGTGTCTCCGCTTGCTGAAGAATATCAAGGTGCTGGAGGATCTGATTTTGATACTCAATTCTGGTCTTGGAAGCACTCAGGGCATTGAGGAGAATTCGAATCTCCTGGTCTGGCCGGCCAAGCGTGTCCTTGACATCAGTCTTTCGCTGGAAGCCACCAGGGTATTGTCGGCCGAAATCATATTCAACCACCGCGTTACTGATGACAACATCGCCCAGGAATATTTCAGGATGGGCTGGTGGTAATGGGGCCCCTCCACATATACCAACAACCAGCGCAAGTTTAATGCCTGTATAGCTGAACCTCAGGCTTGCAGCAACACTTGCCGCGCTTCCTTTTCCCATTCCCGGCATATAGCACAGGATCACCTTATGTTTACCAATTCGCCCGTTGATGTATGCATTCCTGTCACTCGGGTGTTTGCTGTAGTGTCTGCCCAAGCGGTCATAGGTTTCGTCGAAGAGGATTTCGACAGCGTCGGCCTCGAGAGCAAGGGCGCAGATAATCGCGACGGTAAAATCGTTCCGGCTTGCAGGGCGCATTTCAGTTACGCAGGAATTATCGATGATTTCGGGGGTTTAGCAGGTTTGAGTGTGTGAAGCCGAAACCAAGAGGGAAAGCAGAGCTGAAGTCGAGGATGATGAGGCTGTCGGCAGCCTCGCGAGAGTCCACCAACCACAGGACTGCAATAGCCGCTGAAGGAGGGGTAGTTGGGGCCTTACTAACAGGGAATTTGGAGGTTATTGCATTATTCGAGAATGATATCCTTTGTCGGTATTGACGCCCTGAGTGATCAACCGGCGGTCAACGTGAGGTTAACTGCACTCCATTGCCAGCACAAATGGAGCTACATCACTCGGTAGAATAATTGTATTTTGGTTGCCAGTTCTATACCATGGCTTCTATGTCTATTTTGCTACAATTTCGCAGTGGCTGTTTTTATATATATCAACCAGCTGCTTATGCTACGACTGTTGAGCAAGTCTCTTCTCTCGCTTTTTCCGCCACTTCTTCCCAAACCTCCACTCGACCCATATCAGCGGCGTAAAGAACACCACGATGCCGGTAACAATGAGGAAAGCACGCATTGCCCGTACAGCCCCGATGAGCGGCTCAATCGCCGCGACGCCGGCGGCACCCAAAAGACAGCGGCAGAGGTTGTTCAAGGCGGTTGCACTCGCAGGCCGGTCTGGGAAGCAGTCGATCAAGACGGTGGAGTTGATGTTGAAGATCGATGTCGCCGTAAACGCAATGAGGAATTGCAGGATAAGGGGCGCAGCGAGGTTGGGCCCAAAGGATCTATTCAGATCGTTGAATTCGAAGCTTGGACCGTAAAGGGCTAGGGAGACGACCAGGACGATGCTGAAGAGGGGCATCAGGCGAAGACGGGCCTGGATATAGGGGAAGTCCTCGCCGTGGGTGCCGGGAACAATAGGCTCGTTGGCGGCGATGCCGTGCTTGGTTCTGAATTTGGCTTCAGCGCTGCGGAAGCCCTGGTTCAGCAGCCAGCCTGTGCTGAGGGAGCCAGCCATACATCCTATGCCATTGGGAAGGAAGCATACGCCGATTTGCCACTGGGCGAGGTCGGGGAACCCGAGGAGGAGCATGGATGTTGTGGAGGAGGTCACCATGCTCCAGGCCGTGTAGGCGATGGCGCCCCAGGCAAGGAGCGCGGCGATGTCCTTTTCAAAAATATAGGCCAGAGGACTGAAGGCCTTTTTGAGGTTCATTGGAGTGTGAGGCTTCGGTACGCTTGCTGTGCCGGGGTTCTGAGTCCAGGCAATCGGAGGCTTGAAGGTGTAGGCCAGGGGTTTATGGAACCCTGACAGAGGGATACTGCCATTCCCAGCCCTGCTGCGTTGGGTTTCGGGTAGGAAGACAAGGAGTACACCGAGTACGATGATGCTCATGACAAACAGCAGCCAGAAGATGCTTCTGAAGCCCCAGGCGTCGTTTAGAAGTCCTCCAATGACTGGGCCAACTCCCTGTCCCAACATGCTACCGACAAATCAGAATGCCAGTCAGAGACATTCCTTTCGAAGTTCGATAGACTTTGCTTACCGAATACCAGCATTGGTCCCCATGAAACCTCCACGCTCTTGTGGGCAGGCGATATCGGCAATAACCCCGGCGCTGATGCCTAATGGTGGCCGCAGACCCCGCGGCCTGCAAGCCTCGCAGGGCCGTGAGCATTGCATAGTTGGAGGTGAAAGCAAGAGCCAGGTTGGCCGCTGTATATATGGTCAGGCTGACGGTGAAGGTAAGGCGGCGGCCGGAGGAGTCGGATAGCGCGCCGAAGAGTGAAGGAGCAATGCCCTGGACGATCATGTACACGGTGATGGTCAAGGAAGTCAGCGAAGCACTGACCCCGAGGTCCTTGGATATCGTATCAAGAGCGGGAAAGTAGATGTTTGAGGATGGAGGGGAGAAGGCGCCTGCAAGAGAGACAAAGATGACCAGATTCCACTTCTGCTTCTTCGACAAGATGTGGTATGGCGGTTCAGTGTCGGGAGCAGATGTCCCTTCTTTCGGGGATGAAACAGCCTTGCACGTTGACTCTGCACCCTTTGCAGCCATTGTGGTTTGTTTTCTGGATTGTCGCCTGCGTACACCGAGCAGATACCATGTTCGATGGACCCAGCACGGCCATTATATAGCCTGGAGCGAGACCTCCCCGTCGATATTGGGATACAAAGTAGATTTTGTTACGTACTCTGTAACTAATACGAACTATACTGCAAGCAACAATCCATCGGCTTCTGACCTCGGGTAAAGGGGGTGTCCGCCCTTCTCGGTATGTGGATAGTCGATCATGGACAGGGGCGAATAATGGGGCCTACGTCGGACACGTACCTTGACAGATGATCGGCGCTTCAGAGATCTTCATGGCTAAGCACCATGCTAGTTTCCACCCTCCATTCTAGACTCGCCCTGCAGAAGCACTGAAAATGGGCTGAACCGCAGTCGAAACGGGCACTGGACAGGGCGGTTTGGTGCCGGAGGCCATGGCGTGTGCAGCGAAGCGGATTCGTCAGGCCAGGCCTGAGCTGATGGATTGTTCGGAATCAGCACACAGCAGACATTCCCGTGTGCCCTCTGACCCTGTGCAAGACACACGTATGTGAATTTGGCGCATTTGGCGCTGCCCATTCCATGGGAAAAAATGGACAGAGTGTGGGCTGGCTGAATCCGCAAGGCTGCAACAGCCTCCCAAAGCATCTCAGACGATTCGCCCGGAGAAAAAACAAGTTGTATGTTCGGTCCTGCGAGCAAACTGACGGGTCAGGCGGAATTTCAGCCCTGGATCGCCCGATAGATGCCGGCCGCTGTTCCATATAGGACAGGTCTACATGCACATCACTAGACCTGTCCCCGGCAGCGCTGATGCTCCAACACCCTATCCTGTCCATCCGTGACGAGCTTTTTTGGCGCTCGGATGTGCAGGGCTGGCTACAGGATTACCAATGATCTGTCTTCCACTCCCAGATAGCTGACTCGAAGTCTGCTCCTGCATATCTGTCAGGGCTCTGCTCGGTCAACGGTTCCGGTTGGCCAATGCAGGTAGACTATAAAAGGCCATGTGCGCGACATGAGAAGCCCGAGAGGAGCTGAGCCGGGAACCTGGCGCGGTGACGTTGCTTGGCCTGGAGTCAAGTTCTGAAACCAGCGTGCCTGCGACAGTTGCTCCGATACGTGGGTGGCAACTGATGTCCCCACCTCCACTTGGAAGCCATTTGCTTAGCAGTTGCTTAATGTTGGCATATTCCACGGGATGGTTCCACCTCTTGATGCGTCTCTGGCCGAGCCATGAGCATTGACCTCGCCACAATCCCACGTGCAAAGACCAGAGAGGACCATTCGACACCATGGATGAACGGACCGTCTCTGCAATGGCTGTACTTGATTAATGGATGGACTACGAAACCGCAGGCTGAGAAGACAAGCTTGGAAATGGCTTGTCGGAAGACTACGGAGGAGACCTTCACTCTGGTGCCGCAGTGGGCGAAACCGACAGTGACTCGCTGTCTATCGATATGACAGACATGATGTCTACGGTGCTGCAGCTTGGCAATGTATGTTCGATGCACGTCTCTGTCTGCTATTCGCTTGCTGCTTCTGTTATACCAAAGTTGTCGATGTGAGATGTTGCTCGGGCAGGGAAAGAGCGACTGTGCTTCTGTCCATTGTGCCTGCCTGATCGAGGTTGTATATACAAACAGCTACGGGAGGAACCATTGGCCGGTCGTTCCTGCTTTGGAATTATAAAATCATTTAGGAAGGTGGAACTGACTACTGCACAAAAAGAAAAGGAACTATTGTGCCACGTTTTGCATAAAAACCCATACGGCTGGACCTGCAATATGGAAACCTGTACATCTATAGCCCAGAGGGCGCAACAGGAGGCTGTCAAGGTCTGCATCCACCAATACAAATACAACAGCAAACCATAGCTGGGAAGTGTCACGAATCACCTGGATGGTACAGGCCAGCAGTCAGTTAATGAACTGTATTGAAAATAGATATCAATATGGCTCAACACGCTCAATGCCAGCCTCTTCGGCAAGTGCATCCGCAATCAAAGCAGTCGCGCGGGCCATGGTGTTCAGGGAAACTGCAGCCATTATCAAAAGACGGCGCATCCGCCTGGCCGACAGTCTGGCATAACGGGCGGAAGCATGAGGGTTATGTTCTTCCTCCTCCTCCTCCTCCTTCTCCAACCCTTCTTCTTCCTCTTCTTCCTTCACCTCCCCCATCCCCTCGTCTTCATCTTCATCCTCATCGGCCTCGGAGGCGGCGACAGAGCCGGGATGGGGAGCTGTTACGGACATCAGCCAAGTAAGCTCGGACTACTCGACACGATACTTACGGCGGTTAGAACATCGCCTTCCCATTCCCTGCCAGTGGCAGTTACCACAGGAACCCCCCAAACATTCCGGTGGCGACCACACAGGCAGCAAACGGACCGCAGCCCTTCTTGCAGTGGCGGCAGGGGGTTACATCCATCTTCATGCCGGTTGTTTGGGATAGGGCAGCCTCCCAGTTCACGGCCCTCTTAGACCTGGCCTGCAGAGCATCCAGTATTGCCTCCGTGGAGACGTCGGCCCGCAGGACGGGTTCACGGTGGACGGGGAGGGCAGCAAGCTCGGTCATTCTGGCGGTATGGCGACCAGGGAAGTTGGCGAGGTCATGTAGGTAGGCAGCCCGAAGAACCGGCTCCGGTGCTGGTGAGAGGGAGGGCGAGAACATGGCTGTGTGTTTGGTAGATGGATAGAGGAAGAGTTTGATTTCCAGAATATATATTATCTATATCATATCTCTCTACTTTTAGTTTGAACGACAATGATACAGTAACGCATCCACCTGGATCCTATCCATGCGCGAAACAATCAGCTCAATCCCAACATCCAAACACGTACTCCGTATAGAAGTGTTACGGCTTCAAGACTGCCCGATCCGGTCGGGGTCGGCTAACACGCACCGTAATACACGACCCAATTTTACGGCGCCGATCAACTGCCGCCACGCAATCCTTTCAACTTCCTTTGGATCATTTCTATTGAAGAGCTAAAGACAACTCGAAATCGCCCAGCGACCTTCGCAGAAATAGATTTTGACGATTCGCCACGATGGAACTGTACAGTGTTGACGATTGGGAGCCATGGTGCCGCCATATTCAGCGCTCGGTTCGTAGCTACGATGTCTGGAAATATGTAGACCCTGCAGTCAAGGACGAGGATCTACCGAAGCCAGAGGAAAAGACTCGCCCAAAGCCTGAAGACTACATGGCTCCGGAGCGCATTGCCAACCACCGGAAGGAAGATTCTACAAAGGCCATCACGGTGCGTGACCTGTCGAGGGAGGAGAAGGAGAGCTATATGGAAAACTTGGATGATTTCAGGTGGGAGATAAGAAGGCACGAAGAGGGAATGAAACGCCTGCTGGACATGATCCGTCGTTCAGTGCCACCGTGGGCTCGACCCCTCGTTGCCAGACAAGTTCAACCCCGAAAGATCCTGCTCATCCTGCGATCTCGATTCGAGCGGACTGAGGAGGAGCAACTGATCCACCGAGGGGTGGTCAGGTCCAAATGGGCCCATATGAGGGCATACACACCCCTCAACACACGGGGGAAGATAGAGGCATGGTGTGGCAAATGGTCGATATTATACAGAGAGGGGAGGAAGCTGGGGATATTCTCCTATGACGAGCATCCGATAGAGGACTTCATGCATGCAATCACGGCCCACGATTTGGGATTCTGGAGTGATTATCGCCAGAAGCTGCGGAAGGGGAATACCATCGACTTTACGAAGATGGTTTACGAATTCATGTGGACAAAAAGAGATGAGATAACGTTGCGCTACAGCCGTACCGACGACGAGGATAACCCAAGGAAGCAGCCCAAGGATAAAACGTCCAAGAAGCGGAGATCGTGTCTGGTATGCAACCAGGGACATTCTACAACAAAGTGCTGGGCCCTCAACAGGAAAGAGGCTCCTAAATACTGGTCCCTATCGGAAAAGACTCGCGGATATATAAAGAGAAACCTCCATGACGACGACACTTGCCGGCTTATCATAGAGACCTACCAGTGGAACCGCCCAAAAGTGAAAATCGAATGTCTTATCGAGGAGTTTTGGTATTGGGAAGGGTACCCGTAGCCATTCAGAGGGGCATGTCAGCCTGAAGAAGCAACGGCGAGGCGGGTTGAATGATCAACCAATCGACCAGTCAGCTACGAATCCATACCAATGGCATTCGAATCGACGCCTTGCTGGTTGACCCTTTCAAGATGACGCTGTACTGCATTGAATAGAATTAGATGCGATGTAATTACTGTACATTGCATAGGTTGCACTAGTCTAGGAACTTCTGTACCGCGCCCCCAATGTTCTTTAGATCCAGCAGGAATGTATCGTGTCCAAAGAGAGACATGTCTTCTCCCAATTCAAGGTGTTTCACGTTCTTATTCCCCGCTTGGACGAGGGTTTCCGCGACCTCGCGTTGCTGCCAGGCGGGGAAAAGGATGTCGCTCGCGACTCCGATCACCAGTACTTGATGGTCTTTCAGGGGTGCGAGTCCGGCGACTAGGTCTTTGGGTGGAGACTCGACCTCTGATTCTGGCCCGGCAGACTGTTCTGCAGCCGACGTTAACGCACCGGGTTGTTCTTCGTAGGGTTGGTCGGGAAGGGTGAGGCTGCACGCGGCTTCGTTGACGTTGCTCGCTCCGCTGCTGATCTTGGCTTGATACTCCGCTCTTTGCTTCTTTGTGGCGATCTGCTGAGACAGGCCAAGATCAAACAGATCCATCGCCTTTGAGATGTAGAGCAGGCTGTTGGGGTCGTACTCGAGGCAGAACTTCTCGCCGGCGTGATCGAGGTATGTTTCAATCAAGAAGTCGGGGCAGAGTGCGGGTTGCTTGCTCGGGTCGGCACGTTTGCGTCCGAATCGCTTCTCCCATTCAGGACCGCTGCGGTATGTGACAGTAGCGATTTCCCGAGCCAGTTTCATGCCTGAGTGGGGCGGGATCGAGTCGTAGTAGAAACCGCGAGCCCAGTTTGGGTCCATCATCAGCACCTGTCGCTGGGTATGTCGCATCGCGATGCTGTACGGATGGCTCCTGGCACATCCGCTGATGGACACGATCTTGCCGACGCGGTCGGGGAAGAGGACACCGGCTGCAAGACTTTGCATTCCGCCCATGCTGGAGCCGACTGATGCGTACAGCTTCCGAACTCCAAGATGATCCAATAGGCGAAACTGCGCTCGCACCATGTCTTCGATTGTGAGGATCGGGAACCGGGTAGCGTACCTCTTCCCGTCCGAAGGGTCGAGTGTCGAAGGGCCTGTGCTGCCGTAGCAACCCCCGAGAACGTTGGTGCAAACGACGAAATATTTGTCCGTGTCCACAGGTTTACCAGGGCCTATGAACTTTTCCCACCACCCGGGCTTCGGGTTTGACTCTGTACTGCGCGCATGACTGGAAGCGGATAGACCCGTGTGCAGTAAAATGACATTGTCCTTGTTCGCATTCAACTGCCCCCATGTCTCGTAAGCGATGTCGAACTCTGGAAGCAGGCCGCCCCAGTCGAGCAGCAGGGGGTCCTTGCAATGGAACTGTTCATGGTGACCAGTAGTGTAGGATGGCTCGGGACCGGAGCGGAGCGATCTGGCAGAGAGAAGGGCGGACTTTGCGTCTTGAGCGTCGAGACAGGGGAATGATAAAGCGGGGTTGGAGGAGTCGCGGGGAGACGGAGCGGAGGCATTCGAAGACGATCGCAAGAAGCGCGAGGAGAGGACGCAGCGAGCTGGGAGTGGCCGCCTGGAGGCAGCTCTGAGCGGCCGGGGAAGAGAACGCGCGAGGCCGTTCAGCGGACCCATTGCAGAACTGGCGAGCGGATGGACTGAGATGAATCATGGATAGCGAGGCCAGAAGCTGAATCTCGGCGGCGGGGCGGATCAACCATGTTCCGGTCGGATGCCTCCATGGTCGCCATACGAATGACAATTCCCGGCGAATGAATGGAAGAAACATTATTCGTATTCAAACATCGTACGATATGGACACCCATATACTGTGTTCACTGCAATACTGCAATCTGCAAGTCTCACAACGTCGAGTACTGAGATCACTAGCCCAAAACGGGTTAGGCCGCTGCTGAATTCTCAGCCGTGGCAAAAGTCTCATCCGGGTCCCGTGACCTCCATTCCCATTCTGGCGATTCGCTTCTTGTCGGGTCCACCATNCATGGGACTGAAGAGCGCCAGTGCAGTCGCCATCCGGCTTATCAGACGCATGTCATTACTATTCGCCTTGCCGAAGAAACTGGGGGTCCCGGACGACCCGGCTCTCGAGGCTCTCGCAAATCTGGGGACTGCCGCTTCCCAGTCGGCATGTGGGCACGGTATTTTGCCTCCATCCATGGGTAGCCGACGCATCTGCCGTCGCCTGCCCATTCACTCGATATAAGGCTCGTCGTCGCCCTCGTTGTCGATGCCCTCCTCCCATCCATCTGCATTGCCCCGCCACTGCCCAAAATGTCTACCAACGCCCGCTTCGACCCCAACTTCACCCCCTATGTCGTCAACGCCATGGGCCCCAACACCAACCCACGCGCTCGCGTGATCTTGGGCTCGTTGATCAAACACATCCACGACTTTGCTCGCGAGGTCGAGCTGACCCCCGCCGAGTGGATGATGGGTGTCGAGTTCATCAACTCCATTGGCAAGATCAGCACCCCCATCCGCAACGAGTGCCACCGTATCTGCGACGTGATCGGTCTGGAATCGTAAGTCACCCTTGGAGTGGAAGCGAGTGAGAAGAACAAAAAAAAAACTGACCTCTTCTAGTCTTGTTGACGAAATCGCAAACCGCATCGTCACCGAACAAGGCCTTTCTCCTACCTCCAACGTCATCCTCGGTCCCTTCTGGTCCCCCAACGCTCCCTTCCGCAACCTCGGCGACAGCATCATCCAAGACCCCAACCCCAACGGCAAAGTCACATACATGCACGGCGTGCTCACAGATATGGAAACGGGCGCCCCCATTGAGGGCGCCGTCCTCGACATCTGGCAGGCCTCTGCGAACGGCCAGTACGATTTCCAGGACCCCAACCAGACTGAGAACAACCTCCGCGGCAAGTTCCGCTCCAACGAAAAGGGCGAGTTCTACTGGTACTGCTACCACCCAACTCCCTACTCTCTGCCAACCGATGGACCCGCCGGTGTTCTGCTGAACGTGATGGACCGCTCACCGATGCGCCCGGCGCACATTCACCTGATGATCACGCACCCCGACTATGCCACCGTTATCAACCAGATCTACCCCTCCGACGACCCCCATCTCGACATCGACTCCGTCTTCGCCGTGAAGGACGACTTGGTTGTCGACTTCAAGCCCAAGACCGACGACCCCAAGGCAGATCTTGATATGAACTACCCTGTCAAAATGGCTCTGAAGAAGCACCACCCGAACCCCAACTCTGCGCCTCCAGTTTCGTCATTTGAGCGATTCAGCAAGGCTAGCAAGGAAAAGCTATGAGGATGTGACTGGTTAATGATGAATTATGTACATTTAGAATTTTCTGTTAATTAGCAATATTCGACCTGCTCTGGGAGCAGTTTTCCAACCGTTCCAACCGTTGACTGCAGTTTCCTTGACGTCACTCGTAGTTTTCCACCGTAAATCCAATTCGATCGTTCAAGCCCGCCGAACATGCTGTCTGTGCCATTGGACCATTTACTCATTTTAATCAATATGCATGGACCAGATTCTGCAGATCCCCACAATGTGCCAATCTTCAGTGGAGATGGCTTAGCCACATTTGAACAAGAACACAAATCAGACTTATCAAGCTCTTGAATTGTGAAGGGAACAATGCTACTACAAGAACCAAGAATTGATACAATGGTAGAGAATGAGCACCCTTATGTCCCTCTCGTGGCAACCAGTGTGGACTAACAGAAATCCCAAGCGTTGTCAAGTGGCACAAAATCCAAATCATTGCAGCGTAATATTACTGACGTAATTGCGTAAAGCAAAAACAGGAACTCTCGGAGCTCTCTTTCCTTCCAGGATTATGGCTCTAACGGATTCGGCTTGGGGGGCGCCTGTTCCCACCTTTCTACCCCCTCAGGGATGGGGACAATGGCATGCTGACACCAAATATGAATGGCATCGCGCATCATGCCCGCATCTAGATCAACCAGACAACCCCCTTTGACACTCGAAGTCGCCGATGGAGATGGTTTGTCACCAGGCCTAGGCACAACATCGCGGAAGCGATGTATTAGACGCGTGCCGCAGTTCTTGCAGAACAGACACTCCATTTCACGGCCTTTCAGTGTGCGGCGCGTGTAACTTCCCACAAGATCAGAGGCTGACTCCGGTAACTCGAAGTAGGGGAAGATGGCGGTGATTCCGAAGGCGGAGGAGCTTTGGTGCCGGCATTCTGTACAGTGGCAGACATTAATACGGAGTGGCTTGGCAGCGGGTGTAGTGAATTGGATTTTGGAGCATTGGCAGCGGCCTTTCATGCCCATCGTGATGTTGTGCGCTGTTTGCTGGGTTGATGACACAGTTGAGAGATAACTGCGCTGGCTGAGGGACACGAGGTGGGGAGATGTGAGTGTGTTGTACGAATACTGGGCTAGGGGAATTATTGGAGGATTTCTTGCCTGTCTCATTAGTGACAACATGGCAAGGAACACCATCCACGCCGCCGTAGCAGTGTCCTAGTCACCTCGAGATCTGGACGAGCTGAAACTGGCAAGATCTATAGAATACGAATACGTGGTGGCAGCTCTTCATGCGGAGTTGATTACTAACCTTACTAACCGGTGGCTAGCGCAATTGAGACCAAGCGACAGATGGCGTTCGTGCGACGTCGATAGAGCATAGAGACAATCCTTCCAGTGATGAACAACTGGACTTGAGTTACAACCCGTTAGCATGTATCCGAATAAGGGTCTGGCCATTAGTTAATGTGGCTTGCAGCAGCGATCGGTGGCCGAAGCGCCGAGCCCTAATTCGACCGAGCGCGTGGGGATTTCCTAATCGGGCGATGGTTGCGAGTCGGATGCCTCGGCTTGCATTTCATGTGCCCCTGCAGCAAAGTTATTAGTAACTGCTATTGGAATAAGTTGAAGTATATATTCCCCGTACTTGTGGGACGCAATCTTCCCCATCCAGAGCCAACACCATGCGGTCCCTGCTCCAGTATGTGATCCAGTCCCTAACGGCGGCAAATCGAGCTGTCTTGCAGCCTGTGGTCCCAGGGTCTCTGCTCGTCGCGCTTTATTACGGCCCTCCACAACTACGCAACCAGATCGTCGACCTCTTGGCCCGATACGCGACGGTGGCGCCGCAGAAACTGAAGCTGATCCTCTCTGTCTGGTTGGCGCTAGGCGCAGCGAGAGTCGGCAATGGCGCCTTGAGCAGACTGGCAGCCAACAACTGGCATGCATCTCCGCCAGTGCCCTGGGACTGGTCGACGGAAATCGCCGTCGTTACGGGAGGATGTGGCGGCATTGGAAGAGTGATTGTCGAGGGCCTCTCCAAGCGCGGCATCACAGTCGTCGTGGTGGACTTCCAGGAACTCCCTGAAGAACTAAGGGACAACAAGTTAATCAAGCATTTCTCATGCGATCTGACAGCTGCCAACGCAGTGGCCGACGTGGCCAAGGCTATTCGGCTCGAAGTCGGCAATCCTACCATCCTAATCAACAATGCCGGCATCATGGGTACACATGGGGTTCTCGAGACGTCCGATGAATATCTGCAGAAGATTTTCAAGATCAACCTGCTTTCCCAATGGTCCACTACCCGGGAATTCGTCCCTCACATGGTTAAACGCAACAAGGGCCACGTCGTTACCATCGCAAGCATGGCCTCGTTTGTCACCGTAGGCACGTCCCTGGACTATTGCGCCACCAAAGCCGGGGCATTGGCTTTCCACGAAGGACTGGGGAGCGAGTTGCGCCACATCTACAAGGCCCCTGGCGTGCTCACTACCGTTGTTCATCCCAATTACGTCCGCACGAATATGACCGGCGACCACACCTATCGATATGTGCGTCAGGAAGGAAGCATGCTGGGGCCGGAGGAAGTCGGCAATCGTGTTGTGCAGCAGGTTCTGTCCGGACGTGGCGGCCAAGTCATTCTTCCAGAGCATCTCTCCATTACTACTTCCCTCAGGGCCTGGCCGACTTGGATGCAGGACAGCGTCCGTGATCTTATCAGCAAGCCGGTTATTGCAGGTCTCGGATGATCCTTTTCGAGCAGAAAATAATTTCAATATAGTGACAGTTGGACAAAGAAATGTGATGTTTGTTCTTCTAAACCAAATAAAGGTACACATGAGTAGATAATAAAACAATTCTTTTATAACGGATTTCTTTGTCTGCTTTTATACGCCAAGGACGGACTGCGTGTGTATATATATATATGACCCCATAACCCGGAGTTGTACGCAACATCACATTTCATTCGAAATACTAAACCCTGATCGACACACATTTTATATCAGCTGTATAGACTAACCACTGACAAAATGCCCGACTGTACTTCTGCTAACACAAGGTGCGACGAATGCCGGCTTGCCTCGACCAGGATTCACTCGTACGTTAAGAAAGAAGCACTCGACTGCCCAAAGGAAGTACACCCGGTTATCTACACGCTCTCCTTTACAGGGAGCAATTCAGAAGCGAACGAGCTTCTCCATGCCACGCAGGCGCGTTTTCTGTACACATTCAAAGGTGGGCTACTAGTGCGTGGAGCGGTGCGAGAGGCCGCAAAAGACGGCGGCAAGAGCGAGTCGCAGTGGCAAGGTTTAGATGGTACAGTGGCCATGATTCGCCTGAAGGCTGCGGCCCGCGAGGAGGCCAGGAGGGAGATGGAGCGGTGGCAGGATGCTAGGCCCGGCCCCGTTTGGCATAGGAGATATAAACGTCCAAGCGCATTGAAGAGAGCAAGCCGCTGGATAGGACTTCTAGTTCCAGACGAGGTAATAATGGAGCGGTGGGAGGATCCTGGGGCGCATTACAGACATGGAAATTCGGGTGCAGTGAGGAGAGCAGGCAGCAGCAGCAGACATCGAACTCCAGCCGAGATGGAGATGGAGCGTATACAGGCTGCCGGGGATCGACGGATACAGCGTGAAATTTCTATGCTCGTGGACTTTCCGGTTGACGTTCAGGACGGGGATAGTTTTGACAAGGTTTTCTGCATGGAGTTTGGGGGCAGGTTCAAGCTTACGAACAGGTCGCCGTCTAGTGATAGTGGGCATGCGAGCCTGCACCGTCTGAACTGGTTGTCAATGGTCCACCCTGAGGATAAGCCTGAAGAGGATGAGCATGAAGATGATGAGTAGCGGGTTAGACGCTATACTTCAACACCAACATGGTTGATGAAGTGACGAGGCGGGTAGTCGTCGATTATAGAAGAATGTAGCTGCCATTGTAGAGTTTATCTTGCTAATATCAAACCGAAAGTGGTGCACTTCTAACTTGTTAATTGATGTATCTGTTAATAGTCTCAATGGTTTGGCATGTTTAGGGTCTCGCTATGGGGTAGTATATATAGGATTGTTGTCATCTCGATGTTGCCATGTAACGTACTCGTGTTTGGAAATATGGCTGATCATTGTAAAACCGTTCCTGAGATACTAGTATCTGGAGTTGACTACTGCTAATAGCTGGAAGCAAGCCACCAGCATAGCAAAGTGGTAGACAACGAATGCAGATTATCGTAAGTCGTGGGGCAGATTGGAGGTGATAGTTATGGTGTTGACGGTAGACTCAGTGACTATATCAGTTTGGATTCCGCCTGCTGCAGTGAGAATACGGATACTACGTTTAAATAAATGGCTGTGCGACGGGCATTTCCACACATGTCGTACACGCTTAAATATGACATTGCAGATCAATTCCGTATGACGCAGCTTAAGCGATGATGTTCTTGATCTGCTCCTCCAGCTCCTTCATGTTCCCACCCACAACGCGCTTGTCCAACAACTTGCCATCCTTGTAGAGCACAAACGTCGGCATTGCTCTGATCTCGTGTTCCTGAGCTATTGAGCGGGCCTTGTCGACATCGACCTGGATAAAGCGCACGTTGGTGTAGGTCTCGCTGAGCTTTCCGACGACGGGAGCAATGGCCTTGCAGGGACCGCACCAGGTGGCGAAGAAATCAACGACGACGGGGCCGGAGGATGTGAGGGCTTTGAAAATGACGGGGCTATTTCGGAGTCAGTTGTGTGTCAGAGATTGTTACGTGAGGAGACGCACTTATCCACGGGTGTGACCTTTCCGTGAGACATGGCGGCGGAGGAGTTGGCGGAGCGGTTGCGGATGAAGTAGCGGAAAACTAGACGAGCAATGGCAGTTAGCGGTGTGACTGAAAGCGCGGACAGCAACATACCGAAGTAGATGGCGAGGACAATGAGCAGACGGCCAATTTCCATGACTGTTTCTGGTGAGATGTAAAAGAAAAGCAGAGAAAGACAGAGTCGGCGATGGAAGATCACGAGATGCCGGTCACGTGTGCAGGTCTGGCTGGCGATAACTGAAGGGAAGCAACTCCGCGACTGCCACCGACTGCTCGCGGCCTGCTTCCCCCACGATGACCTGGATGTCCGGCTGCAGATCCAGCAGAACCTGGCGACAGCGCCCACACGGACTCAGTATCCCGCGCTGCTCGTTCCCGACCGCCACGATGTGCGTCAACTGCGTGGCCCCCGCAGCAGCGGCAACACCGAGCACCACCAGCTCTGCACACGGACCGCCGGTGAAGTGGTAGACGTTGACGCCAGTAAAGACGCGGCCGTCGGAGGCCCTTGCGGCGCTGGCGACACTGTAGTCTTCTGAGAGAGGGATGCTGTTGATCGTGGCGGTGGCTGTCTCGACCAGCGCGGCCTCCTCGGCGCTGAGGGGCATTGTCTGCAGTTGCGTGGTTTAAACAAGATTTAAACAAGACAAGATATGACGGCCGTATGATATTAACTTGTCTGGTGTCAGAACTCAGACGGGGTTGCATTTTGGCTGGACTCGTATTCGCAGCCTCGGCACGTGCGCAGGACAATTGACCGTTGCACGAACGGCTGAGATACAACCCCTCCGATGGGGTGTCATGCCGGTGCTTATGGACAGAGGTTCCAGGTGAGTTACATCTTGTACAAATTGTGACATTATTTACATAGTTGTAGGGCCAGTCGTCCTTGGGTCCTGGACTAATCACCCTTGCGAGCATCCACCGGCTCGTAACCCGTCCCATGCACCCAGTCTAAGAGGCCCATTCCCCCAAAGTTGTAGTTGAATTTCTCATGGTGGATGTCGTGTGTCCGCGCAGCGCCAGCGAAGAAGTCATAGCCGCTGTGGGTGGTGGTGGTCTCGACCAGGATCATGGTCAGAAAGACCCAGAAGGTGAGGATATGCGTGTTCAACAGCATCGGTGGCAGCACGGCCGGGAGGACATTGCCAAAGATATGTTCAACTGGGTGCGCATACTGGGCTGCCAGTGCCATTGGCGCTGTAAATCGGTGGTGTAGTTTGTGAATGGGCTTGTAGAGCGGCGACCAGTGCAGCAGGCGGTGCGTATAGTAGAATAGTACCTCACGGCCGATCCAGCAGAGCGCAATGTCGCGTAGAAGCTCGTATGGAGAGGGCAGCTCCGGAGTGATGCGGAACGCAGAGGGCGTTTGCAGTTTCGCTGCTGCGAGGGCGTTGAGGGCGCTCATGGCAAAGGAGATCAACTGGTTCTGGACCACGACCCTCACGCATTGCCAGATCTGTGCTCTGGTGGGCTGCTTTGGCGCCGGCTGGATCTTGTGCCTGGCAGAGAACTGTGGCGAGATCCATTCCAGCGAGAGAAGGAAGAGCGAAGGCAGCCAGAAGGAGACAACGCTGACGGCCGAATTGCCAACAAAGTCGATGAGCAGGGGATCATACTGCTGTACGACCTGGTTCCAGATAGACGACATGGTGTCTGTTCTCAGAATCGGAACCAGCTAATTCTTGATTATTCTTATGGAGTATTCTTATACGCCCAGTGGGTCTTCACATGAAATCCGGTTAACGTGGGCCCTCGCGTGCTTTGCCTGCTTTGGCTTTAGTGAGTGGACGATCCCCACAGATCGTGCCAGATCCTCGGACGATCTGATTCTGATACTAAGCTTGTGACTGCGATTATGGGGAAAAGATAGTAGATTCGAATTGAGTGCATGATTCTTATATCTGGTCAGCCAACGCCTCCCTCCGACTCTTGCTCTTCGCATCAAAGAACGGTCTCTCCCCCAGTCCCACTGCACGATGCCCCGTCCGAGGCCCAAGCTGCTGGTAGTCAAATGTCGCAGCATGGTATACACTGCGGTTGTCCCAGATCGCCACATCGTTGGGGTTCTGCCACCGGAGCCGCACCTGCAGGTCATGGTTCTCCGTCACCAGACGCACAAACCAGTCGAGCAGATGCCGGCTCTCGTCCTCTGCGAGGTCATTGACCTTCTGGACGTGGTGGCCGACCGCGAAGATGCTCTTCCACCCGGTTACCGGGTTCGTGCGCACGACCGGGTGCACGGCCAGCAGCTCTTCACCCACGTTCTCGGGCGCACCGCGTGGGCCAGGGTGCACGGCGAATTTGTTCTGGTCTGCGATTGAGTTGAAGAGTGGCTGGGCGTAGGTGGCTGTTAGACCGTCGAGGAAGGTCTGGTAGGGCTTGGAAATTCGGTCGTAGACTTCGTAGCCAGAAGCCCAGAGGGTGTCTATCTCTCTTAGTCGTGTCTTCTAAATATACGAAAGTATGGATGGATATGCTTACCCCCGCCAGTCTTAGGCAGTTGCGTCAAACGAAGGAGAGTGTAGTCACTAGGCACCGGCTCGAAGGTGATATCGCTGTGCCATTCGTGCCGTCCGCTGCGACCGAACGAGTTCTTGCCCTGGTAGAGCTTCTGTCGCTGCGCAGAGCTGATGACGCTGATCTCGTCGTCTGGGGTGCTGTGCTCGCGCGACGAGTTGCTGATGGGGTGGATGTGCAGACCAGAGGTCCTGGGTTTGCCTGTCAAACGTCCCAGACGGTCGACGAGCTCCTTTTGCAGGTCATCAGTGAGGCCGTCCTGCTTGCGGAAGAAGACGACGCCTCTTTGGGAAACTGATACTGTTAGCTTAGGGTTCTTGCTGAGGAAAAGGTGGGAATACGTACTGGTGATGGCGAGATCGCGCAGGAGCTCGTCCGAGTTGGGCGCGCGCAGCCATTCAGCAAGACTGGCAGTCGGGAACTCACGACCGATGACTGGAGTCACGTCAAAGTTCTCGACATCTTGCAACGCGCCGCTGAGCTGGAGAGGCTGGCGTTGAGTCTCTTTGGTGGCTTCGGGGACGACGATGGGGGACTCGGTGATGGAGGGAGCCATGCTTGCGATGTTGGATAGTACTGTAGGTCTCAGTATTCTAACGACAAAATGATATGGCTTTATATTTGATACTGTCGCAGTTATATAGATTTAACGGACACCATCCCCCGCACGCATTGTGCAATATCTCGCAATCCTCCGCCAACTGACGTCCGGCGATTATTCTGCTGCGTAACTTTCCCATCGGGACTCGAGTGTCTGTCGGTCTAGGCTTTCGGCGATAAGATGATAAAGTGCAAACGAGGGCGACGAGCTGTGCTTCTATGCTAACGCCGAAACGCGAGTGCGGTTGTAAACCGAAGACGGTGGTTGGATTGCGTGCGTAGGCGATGGCATCATCTGTGCAGCCGGCGAGTAATCCTCCAGTATTAATACTGGCGTTCCAAGACTACAGCACCGGGCCTTATCTACGAGCCATTCTTGGCCGAATGGTGCAATATCGCTGATACGTCTTCGTATAAAATCGGTACATCGACAGGATGGCTTCGTTCAGCAACCAGCTTCGGGATCGCATCGAGATTCTTCCTCTTGGCCACCAGGATGACGACCGTCTACCAGCCATGGAAGGCCCGAACTACAGTCTCCGAGCTCGATGGGGTCTCTGAATCTGCGACTACAGCCGTTGCGCTTTCGTCTGACCTGGGCGAACCGGTGGTGCGGACGCGCAAGTTCTTCTTCCAGCGCAAGGAACGACTCGACCCTGAAGCAATTGCAACCCAACCTTCTGTATACGACAACCCCGAGACAGCCAAGGAGTATCAACCCCGCGATGACTGGGAGAACTTGCATCGGTTCGGTCCCTCGGCGAGGTGGACATGGGGAGAGGAAACTCGACTCATCCGCAAGATCGACCTGCGTATCATGGTATTTGTCTGCGTTATGTTCATGGCGCTGGAACTGGACAGAGCGAACCTCAGTCAAGCATTGACGGACAATTTCCTTGACGAGCTGGGGATGGACACAAATGGTGGGTTAGCTGCGACGGCGCATTTTGTGGACGTGGACAATACTGACCATGTGAAAGATTATAACCTGGGAAACACGGTGTTTAAGCTGTCGTTTCTTTGCGCAGAGCTCCCTTCTCAACTTGTCAGCAAGTGGTTGGGCCCCGATCGATGGATTCCAATGCAAATCACCCTCTGGTCTGGCGTTGCCATGGCGCAGTATGCCCTAAACGGACGGACATCGTTCCTGGCCTGTCGAGCACTGCTGGCGATCCTCCAGGGGGGCTTCATTCCAGATGTAAGCATATCGACACTCTGAAATACCACGTCACTGACAGAGATTAGATCATTTTGTACCTATCGTACTTTTATAAACACCACGAGATGACGATTCGACTGGGTTACTTCTGGACGGCCATGAGCACGGCTGATATCGGCGCCAGCTTTCTCGCATTCGGCCTTCTCCATCTTCGAGGAGTGCAAGGCCAGTCTGGCTGGCGGTGGCTTTTCCTGCTGGAGGGTCTTCTTACGCTGTTGATCGGTCTCTCTGCCTTCGTCCTCATGCCACCTGGTCCGTGCCAGACAGCCAACTGGGCGCGCGGGAAGAAAGGCTGGTTCTCCGAGCGGTATAATCCCAAGAAATGCAGTGTAAGGACAGCAGCTAATAGAAAGCAGTGAAGAAACGATCATGGTTAACCGCGTCATCCGTGATGACCCCAGCAAAGGAAGCATGCACAACCGCGAACCCATCACCCCCAAGCTGCTGTGGAAGAGCCTGTGCGACTACGATCTGTGGCCAATCTACATCATCGGCCTGACATTTCAGACCCCAATGACGACTCCGCAACAGTATCTGACGCTCACCCTGCGCGGGCTGGGGTTCGACACATTCACAACCAACTTGCTCATCATTCCTAAAGAGATCTTGCATATAACAACCATGCTCCTTCTGGCATACACTGCTGAAGCGGCAGGCGAACTGACCTTGGTAGCCATGGTCGGGCAAATCTGGGCCCTGCCATTCCTGGTGTATCTGTATGTCGTCGACATCAATTCAGTGAACAAGTGGGTGGTCTGGGCTGTGATGACGCTGCTACTAGGCTATCCAAATGGTACCATTCAACCCGTTAGATCTTCCTGAAATAAAGCTAACAGCTAGTACAACAGCACACCCAATCCAAGTCGGCTGGAACTCACGCAATTCAAACACGGTGCGCTCACGCACGGTTTCGGCGGCGGTATATAACATGTGCGTCCAGTCGTCCGGGATCATCGCCTCGAATATCTACCGCGAGGACGACAGCCCACGGTATCGCCGCGGGAACCGGGCCCTTGTGGCCTTGGTGGCGACGAACATTGTCATATATTCCATGACAAAGGCGTACTATCTCTGGAAGAACACGCGGCGGGAGACGAAGTGGAATGCGCTGAATGAGGATCAGCGGATGGAGTATCTGAGCACGACTACCGACGAGGGTAACAAACGTTTGGACTTTCGGCTGGCTCATTAGGCATTGGACCACTGTTATGAATGTAGGGATCAATATATAGAGTGGAGTGCTAGTGATTGACGGAGAAGAATATTGTCAGGCGTAAACAGCTACCCCTTCTTACCCTCAATTAGTACATTGCCAGTCTGTTTTGGTTGATAGAGGGCGTCTATCACCTGGTATGCATTTCTACGATGGCTGGGCAGCGACCTACACTGTATCATAGACTAGATATAAGAAGCATTTTATACTAGAGTTAACCTCGTTAGGCCACACTTTACGTGGAAGAGACTATGTTTAGGATACTCTTTTCTATTAACTGTCTATCAATGGCTCAAAAAAAAAAATGACGTGAGCAAGGCGGCCGCTCTACAAGTTTCAATGCGTGGTACGACGACTGGCTGGTACGAGTTTGAAGAGCGAGACACAGGCAAAGGAAATAATTAGACAAAGCTACTTGTCTCCGGCCTGTGTCTATCATCGACACTCTGGAGCTGGAACTCTTCCACCAGAGGACTATGATCCGCTGTGCGCGAGCTGTTGTTGCTTCGGAAG
Source organism: Aspergillus sydowii CBS 593.65 (assembly GCF_001890705.1). Taxonomy (NCBI): domain Eukaryota; kingdom Fungi; phylum Ascomycota; class Eurotiomycetes; order Eurotiales; family Aspergillaceae; genus Aspergillus; species Aspergillus sydowii. Next base: position 124,553 of record NW_024467871.1, read on the forward strand.
TGTGGCAGATTCCACCCGATATTGGAGGGGAATTTTGTCCGCGAGAAGCGGTTGTTCACGAGGATCGAGCGGCGTTTTGAATGCAGAACGCTGTTCGGGGGAAGGGTCTGGTTGAACGATAGGGGGCGGACTTCGGCTGGTCCGAGGGGGTCGACCTCCGGGGGAACATTGAGGATCTTGTACACAATGCTCAGGAGGGGGATGGAGAGGCCGTGGACGAAGATGGAGAATAACACGAGCCAGTATATTGCTAAGGGATGGGTTAGAAAGGTCTTAAAAGTAAGTGGTTCTGTCTCACTTGGTTTGAGAGCGCCCATCAAGCGGGTCTCCATGGAACTGCCCTCGCCTACAGGAGGAAACAGATGAGAGGTATGCTCGGCGTAGAAGACAGCACCGATTCCTGACACTGCATTAATAACATGTCTGACAAACCAAGGGTTGACTTACCGATCGGCCCAAAGTAGCCCATGAACAAGGCCTCCTTCCAATTCTTGCAGACCTTGGGCATAAACTTGTACAAAGCAAACGTGCTGGGGATGCGTCGGAAGAGGAGAACAAGGACACCAAGGAGGATGAGCCGGGGATAGGTGATTCCTGTGGTGTCTGGCTGGTGGAAGTCCTCCCACGGAATGACGGCCCCAATATACATGAACCCGCCAAAGTTGAGGAGAACGTCGATGCATGAATTGACCTCGTCATGACGGGCTTCCGTCTCTGCCAGATAGCCCCCGTCCCAGTTCAGGGCACCGCCAGCAAAGAAACAGGCGAGGAGGTCGTTCGTTCCGATGCAGCCACAGGTTCCAAGGAGGAACAACTGATGATGATATTAGCAGTGAACACGAGGGCATGACAAGGACTTACTCCCAACGCGGCCGGGAACAGCACGTAGCTTTCGCCATCTATCCACTTCCTAAAGCACGTTAGTTGGCATCTTGAAATGATGGTGTCAGGGATAAGCCCGGCTTACTTTCGGAGAGTGTACCGCAGCAGATGCATGCTGGTATAGCCCAGGGTGGCGCCATACACCACGCCAAGGATGATGTAGTAGGCCCACGTCTCGACAAACCACATCTCCATTGCCTTTCTAAGCCCACCGTGCATATGCCCTACATCTCCAGAGCGCGCGACATGAGCATGGGCCCCGTGGTCCTGATCCGGATCGCCCTGTGTATACCGCAGCAGGTAGGTCGCTAGCATCAGGAAGGGGAACCCAAACCCATCGTTGGCACCGGCCTCGGAGGATATGATTTCGCGCAGATCGCGGGCGACGTATCGGTCTGCGAAGGGGCCTTTCGCAATGGCCTGGGAGAGGATGGGGTCGGTACAGGTGACGCAGGAGCCTATCACCAGCGCAGTGAGCTGCGCGCAGTGCACGTTAGCTTCCAGTCCTGGTAGCCCTGCCGGAGACTTACAAAGTTAAGATTGGGGATGGCCAACAGAATGCAGGCGGAGGTGCAGAGCCACATCAGGGTCATGTTGGGGATCAGACACAGCAGCATCTCCTTCCAGCGATGGAGCTGATACTTGGCTGGGAGCTGGAATCCCACGATCACCAACTGAACACCAATCACCACACGACACAGTCCCTGAGCCATTGTTAGCCTGGCCGGCGGAGTGAGCAGACTTTGCTAATGTTCGCGCACCAAGGTGATCGCATCCTGCTGGCCCTGCACTGCGGAGCCCCATTCGGTGGCCTCGAGGAATTTCGCCGCATATGGCCCGAGAACGATGCCAACGACCACGGCTGGTACTGGATAATAAATAAATAAAGATCCAGAGCCACTGGATGGGAGAGTCCGTACAGGCTTCGCCAAGATACCACTGCGTTTTCACCTTTACCGAGACCAACGCATAGAGAATAATGAAGGCGCCTATTGGCTAGGTTAGATCATTGAGCTCCAAGAGACCGGGGGAGACTCTGGGGAAGGGTCAATACCCAGAATTGAGATCACTACGTTCAGCTCACTGACATCCAAAGTGGGCATGGTGAGTTGAGGGCCGTTTTAGGAGTCAAGGAGGTGCTTCGAAAAAGAGACCTGCAACGCCGCAGACGTGCCGGTTTTGAGTGTGAGAAGATGAAGACGAAAGAAGAGAGCGAGCTGGGTTTGTACTGATTATTTTTATTGAGATTTGCGAGACAGACAGCTCACACTGGAGGCTCAGCCTCCTGTCGGGGCTCATCAGCACCATTGCAATAGACAAGTCATGGCGCCGGGGCCTGAGAGAGGAATATCTCTCATGACTTGGCGGCCGGCCATCGAACGAAATGAGCGATGCCTGATCAGTCTGCACTTTGCAGTTTCCAGGAAGGGGCGCGGAAGCGCTTGAGAAGGCGATCACTCCAGGCGGTACCGCTTGGCATCGATCCGCCAAGACGCGGGAAGGCCAAGAGATAAGAGAGAGAGACACACGATTGGTCCCTGAGCCATTCTGTGCTTCACTGGTCGCGCCCCTGCCAAGAACCCCAAAAATCGCTCACTCCCGTTTGGGTTGACCAGCCTTCCCCGTCCTTGAAAGCGAAGAACCTGGTTCCACTGCCGAGGATTCCATCTCCCTGGCTGTGACCGTCCGCGCGGGCATCACCAGGCCTTATTGGAATGTAAATGTACTCGAGTGACTGGCAAGCCCCCCCCAAAAACTTCTTCAGGGGCTGTGCGTCAGCGTCAGCGCTGAAACTCGGCTTAGACGGGCACTACTAGTACACGCAAGATCGACCGACGATGAAGCATATCGGAGCTGCCGAGACTCCTATTTTGGGTGAAAGATTGCCCAGTTTCCTTCCCTGACGTTTCGAGTTTCCAACGCATGCGAGGCTGTTTCGGCGGGCCATCTCGCTGTCCAGTTACAGCGGCTCGAGAAGGCACCCGTATGAGGTGGCGGGGAAGAGCAGGAACAGGCAACAGTGTTTGTCAGAGAATGTGGTTGGGGACAAGTGAAATGGTATTAACATTTGCTTCTACTACATCTACTTCTACCTGATTTGCAGCTTGACCTTGAAGTTATCCACAACCCATCCATCCTCTACCAATACCTTTAGTAGGTCCACCCCCTAACATACTGTAGTGTATCTGTTCAGCTGATGTGCACCGCTCGAAGTGACTGCCATTGTTCCGGTCACTTCGGTTCGGTTCTCATGGAAGTCAACATTGTTCACCGCTCCAAAGTGACTTCGACCCTGGCCCGATTGCTATCGAGCCAGGGCAAGCTTTGTTAGGGTCGCTCCGGTTCGGTTCCCATCGAAGTCAACGTTGGGTTCTTGTGAGCTCTGCGGCGGAAGAACACTCGCTTGGCCCATTTCCAGGCCTCAACACCCATAAAGAACAGGACGGCCTCAACGGCCACAATGCCCCATTCCCAGGTAATAGGCTTATGCTTGAAGACAACATCGTTAAGCACGGGAATATAGAGAATAGGGAAGATTGTAATCCATCCGACCATGATAGACCAGAAAAGGAACTTGTTGCGCCAGACATCGTACATCCACTGTGTAAAGTACTTCTTAGATTTTGGCTGCATGCGGAAGAAGGACCGGCGCATGTTGACCATTTCCCACGCCAGGAAGAGGGCAAACCATGTCAGGCACACGAACGTGGTGGCTCTTGCTTTGAAGACCAGTTCGCAGTCCTTGATCTCCTCAGACCACTCCTTGTTGCAGCCACGGGCCAGATTGCCGTCACCGAACCCCCACATACGGACGGAGAACGCAGCCAGACAGAGCGCCGCGGTCCAGACTCCATACACCAGAATGTCAATGATCACTTCCCAGGTAAATATACCCTGCTTGCTCTGCGGAGGGCGGTCCATGATATCAGGGGCGGCAACTTCCATCCCAAGGCCCATATCAGGCATACCGGACGTGATCATAATAATCCAGAGAATCTCAACTGGTGCCAGAGGGAAGACAGATTGATTATCAGCATCCTTGAACGCCAGTCCAATAAGAAGGGTACAGGCTTGGGCAATATTTTCAGACAATAGATGCAGAACAAACTTCTGGATATTATCAAAGATACGACGACCCTCTTCAACCGCATTAAGGATAGAGGCAAAGTTATCGTCTGTTAGGATAATATCAGAAGCATCTTTAGCCACGTCTGACCCTGCCTGTCCCATGGCGATACCCACATCGGCGTGCTTCAGTGAAGGAGAATCATTCACCCCATCTCCAGTCATAGCCGCAAAGCGACCACGACGATGAAGAGCGTCGATCATTCGCACCTTTGTTTGCGGGGCGCAGCGTGCAATAACCAAAGGCAGAGTCGGAAGGGCATCTACCTCCTCGTCCGTGAGTTTGTCGAATTGGCTTGCAGTCATCACCATAGCATCCGCGACATCAGCAGCGACAACGCTAAAATCAGGTGGCAGGATCCCGACTTGCTGAGCAATCGCCTTTGCAGTGCCAGGGTGATCGCCAGTGACCATGTGGACAACAACCCCAGCCTTATAGCAGGCCTGGATTGAGTCTGCTGTTTCAGGCCGTGGGGGGTCGTACAAGCCAATCAGTCCGAGGAAGCACAGATCCTTCTCAACATCATCACGTTCGAGGTCGGAACCTTCAAGTAGTTGTACCTTGTCAGTATATGGTCGATGGGCCAGGGCTAATACCCGGAGTCCTAGCTTGGCGAGTTCCTCCATGTTTTCAAAAATCAGCCCACGGTGGTGGTCGGTCATCGGCACAGGGGTAGATGAGCCTTGATCCCAAATAACAGAGGTACACGATTCGACGACGCGCTCGACGGCTCCCTTGGTGAACACCATGGTGGTGTCTTCTTTGCTTTCAGGCGTTGGTTTGCTGAATATCACAGACATTTTCTTGACTGTCGAGTCGAATGGGAACTCGGCCTTTTGATGCCACACAGCACCTTCACCCTTGGTCCAGCGGTCTCGGTTCCAATTGAATCTTGAGGCAAACACTTGGATGGCAATTTCAGTAGGCTCGCCCCGAGCGCTCCATTCGCCCTCTTCGGACTTGAAAACGTGCGAAAGGTTGGCCATGGAAGCGACATCCAGAAAGTCCTCGAGCTGGCGATTTTCTGAAATCAGATCTTCGGCATTCTTCACAGGGGCACCGTCCTTCTCCTCATCGAATTTCAGGGGGGGCACAGGTGCAAAGGTAATATCACCAAGAGTAGGATTGAAAGCCTCGTTGGACGTGCCGACGGAATATACGCCTCGGGATGGGATCCATGCCTTTTTGACAACCATCTTGCCCTGAGTCAATGTACCAGTCTTATCAGAGCAAATATCGGTAACGGCACCGAGTGCCTCCAGGGAGTCTAATTTCCGAACAACCACATTCCGCTCGACCATGCGCTTGGTGCCGACTGCCATAGTGATCGTGAGGACGACCACAAGGCATGCCGGAATCATACTGATACCCGTTGCCACTGCGTACATGATAACTTCATTGTTGCTGCTGAAGTAGTTTGCAGCCATGCAAACAATGGCGAACAGAACGGCAATTCCAAATAGCAAGCAGGCCAGTTTCGACAGCTTCCTTTGCAAGGGCGTGCCAGTATTGACACCAAGAAAACGGCCCACAGCGTCCGTCCCGGTAAGGGTCCAGGCCTGGACATACCACCGTTTCTTAGTCTCACCTTCGGGTCCACGCTTGACGGGTCGTCGCTTGTTATCACTGGCCCGCAATGCAAGAGCAATGGATCCAATTTCAGTGGCCATGCCGGTACTAACAACCACACCGCGAGCCCGACCACGAGTGACGGTACTCGAGCTATAAGCGATGTTCAGACGGTCACCAGGGCCGGTATCCTCTTTGAAGATCGAGTCACATTCCTTCTGGACGGGAAGAGACTCGCCAGTGAGGAGAGCCTCGTCGGTTTCGAAGTTGACCGCTTCGACCAGACTGCGATAGTTAGAAAAAAGGCCGTCAACCCCTCAACAGCCTCAAGGAGAGGAGTTGCGATATAGGAGGCGCTTACCGAATATCTGCCGGAACAGTATCTCCCGTCCTCAGCTCGACCATGTCACCCGGCACGATCTCATGCGACGGCACTGAGAACGTCTGGCCACCTCTGGAGACAGTTCCCGTTGGCGATGACAATGAATGCAGCGACTCCATAGTTTTTTCCGCGGCGTACTCTTGGAAAAAACCAACAACGATATTGAGGACAATGACGGCGCAGATCACTCCGCCTTCAATCCATGACTGAATTCCGAAACTGACCGCCATGGCCAGAATCAGTACCTGCAAGAGACGAACTGGATCAGATTCAAGGAGTTCTCAACACGTTGGGTGCTATATCATAAAGGATAGTGGGCCGCTTAACTAGCATCATTGCGTTGGCCACCTGGCGCACGAGGATCTTGACCACCGAAACGCCCTCGCCTTCGTCCAGTTTGTTGGGACCATGCTCCTGGAGACGACGACTGGCTTCGGCAGGGCTCAATCCCTCGTCTACCCCAGTGCCGAGTTCCCTTATCACGGCTTCATAAGTCAGCGTGTGAGCTGGCTGGCTGAGTCCGAGCGCATCCGCCCCATTTTGGGAAGCGCTGCTATGCTTCTCGTCTGGCATTGCAGTTGTCCTCCAGTGATCCCTATCTGTAGCTATGATGAGCTTATCGATAGTAATCAGTGGTGGAAGGTTTTTGCATGTAGAGCGCAGGTGGAAGAGGGGGGAGTGGGCGGGGGTTTAAGGCACCTCACCGACCTGAAGGAGCCCCGCGTCCAGCAGGAGACTGTGGGTAAGGTGCCTCAGATTATCGCCTTGGCATATTGCCACCAACCCCAGCCGACATTGGGAGAGGCAAAATCAGGCCTTGGCGCCGAGACTCTGAACCGGAAGCGGAAAACTTTGACCGGACGCAGGCATCTCCCACCCATTGATCATCGCCGGAATGCGATGTGCGTCAAACAGTGACGAAGCCAGGTCCAGTCACAGCCAAGTGCTTGGGGCGATTCATGCAGCCAAGAATGTGAGAACATGCCAAGCCTGGGTTCTCCCAATTCAGAATGATATTCCCCTCGGCTGACGTCGGGAATAAGCCTTATAGGGCGAGGTCGTTCTATGTACCCCACCGGGCCGGCGTAAGAAACAGGGAGAAATTCGGTGTGAAGCGAACAGTCTAAATTTTTCAGGATTTTCTAACCTCCCCGGTTAATATGGTGAACGTTCTCCAAAATCCATGTTTCGTGGAATTCACGTGCCAGACAGTGTGGGAACCGCCAAGCGTTTGACCCTCACTTCCTGGCGTCTTGCTGCACTCGCCAAGGTGTTCATTCCTTGGCATTTGCTCGCTTCATCGTTATTAAAGGCGTGCCACGGTTGCTGCCTTGGCTCTTCCTCCTGGTTGTCTGATAGACTCCACCGGACAGGCAATCGCAGCAAATTCTGATCCCGACATCTAGAATCATATCATTTCCTATTCAGCTCCATTTGATCCAAATGAGCATCCGCTACGCATATCACGTGAAGAACCTGGGATGCCTCACAGTTTCCAGCCACTTATCCAGCGATTGCGCAAACAAACAGCTTCTTTGACACAGGCCGGAGGCATACAGCCTGAAGGGGAGGACAGTCGCCCACTCTTCACGCATGATCCCACCCCCGAGCATGAGATGCCCTTTCTTAAACGCGGATTGCCATTTTCGCGGGAGAAGCCAAATGACCTGGCCAAACAAGATAGATTTGTCCGGATCAATGGTGGACATAGACATGATCTCAGCCGCCAGAAGTCGAAAAGGCACTTCTGTCCAAACACCCGTCTTTTAGACTGGATAGGACTTGGAGGCAAGATCATGCGTTTGAACGGCTCCAACTCGCTACAGACAGAATGGGAGCAGTGGGCAGAGAGCGCTTCAGGAGGGTGGCCCGTTGAGGGTCATAAGATGGCAGCCGTAACCCAGAAATACGGCGAGATCGAGACTGTTGCTGGCTTTGGGAACCATGCACTTGTACTCTTGTCGCATAAAGTACAAGCCTGCAATCCCCGTCTCGATCATTACTATGCTGTAAAGATCTTCCGTCGCGGACCCGACCAAACCGGGTTCGACTATAAGAGGAGAGTGACCTCAGAATACTCCATCACATCGTCCTTGCACCATCGGAATGTTATTAAGATTTTCGAGCTTCTCCCCCTGGGCTTCGACAATCTTTGTGAGTGTATGGAATACTGCTCCGGCGGGGATTTACATTCACTCATTGTCGCCTCACGACGGCTGCACGAAGAGGAGGCAGACTGTTTCCTGAAGCAGCTGATGCTCGGAATCCTCTATCTCCATGAGATGGGGATCGCTCACCGTGATTTGAAGCCGGAAAATCTTCTTCTTACTGACCGCGGTTGCCTTAAAATCTCTGACTTTGGCAATGCAGAGTGCTTCCGTCTTGCTTGGGAAGGCCGAATTCATCTGTCTACCACTCGCTGTGGCTCAGCGCCGTATATCTCCCCAGAGCAGTATCTCCCGCAACCGCTTGACCCAAGGTTTGTCGATATTTGGGCCGCCGCTATTGTTTATCTCGCTATGAGGGCTGGGAGAAACCCGTGGAAGTTGGCAACAGACAAGGATGAATGTTTTCGAGATTATATCGAAGATTGCAAAGTTGGAAGACAGTATTTCCTTATCAAGGACATATCCCATGTCAGGTTATCACTTTCCTTCTTATCATTTTCATGGCTAATTCTATATCATCCAGGGACAAAGCTGCAGCGTCCTCCACTCCATGTTGAGCATCAATCCCGCGCATCGGCCAGGAGCGACCGAGATCCTTTCTTCTCAGTGGCTTCAGGGAATCCAGTGTTGTCAGGCCCCTAACCCAGAACTTCCTACTTGAGGACAAGGTTATATTCAGTATGTAATGCTTCCAGGACAGTCTCTTGACGTTGCTGACATCCGTTCCCGCCTGCAGCCACAATCTGGTAAGTCGGATCTGCCACCGGCGCAGATAATGATGTGCATCAATCCCAGTAGCTGTAGTTAGAATAAATTTAAACCAGTCACTAGACATGGTAACCTTGGTGCGTGCCTATTAATAAGCTCAGAATAGCAACTCGTTCATCTATTGCGGAGTTACACGTCAAATGCACTAGCCCTACTAAAGAATCAGATATTAGAGACCGTAGCACAGTCAAGTCTATTGCTATCTACCTAGTACCACTTATCATGCCATTGGCTTTCCCACAGCCATATTCGAATCTGATCATAGAATCGTGAGCGTCTCGGTAATTGGCAGTTTCGGCGGGTTCTCAGGACGAGCAGCCTGCTCATCGCCATAGTTCAAGTGGGCCTTTAGTTTGTAGTCTTCAGGGACCCCTCCGAGCTTCTTGATGGCAGCCTCGACGGGTGGAATGGCGTTCATGTGCTGCAGGTTTGCCCCGACTCCCTCCAGCTCCAAGGCAGTCCAGACAAGGATCTGGTGGATGCCCTGAGCATGCTCTCCCCATTCGCCAAACATATGCCCCGTTGCTTTGTGCGTCTCGGCAGCCTCTTTCGTCGTCTCACTGCGCTCCCAGAAGAATACCTGCGCATGTTAGATGGTCCGCCGACGAGTGACGAGTGACGAAGTGATAACTTACAGATCCATATGCGGCTTTATGGCCTTCGAAAAGGGGGCCCAACTTCTGCCAGAGACCTGGATTGATCGACTTGAGGATCGGCTCAGCCTCCCTGAGGATAATACTCCAGAGCTCCTTGTGCTTCTCCCCAAAGGCAAGCGAGATGCGGACGGGCTGAGTATTGTAAGACGAGGGAGCAAAGGAAGGGACCTTGGCGACAATCTCATGAACTCGTTCATCTGAAACCTTGGAGGATCCCCCCAAGGCACGGACACTGCGACGGTAGGCGGCGGCTTCGAGCCACTGGTCGGTTGTGATGGAGGGCATGTTGCGAGAATGACAGTAGGCGAGTTTTGAGAAGCGTTTCGGGAGACTTAGATATCTTGTTGTACGCAAGAAAGAGGTCGCAATGGTGTTGAATGAGCCGTACATTGTGATTGAACTTGTTCTTGCCCTGCTATGGGATGTGTGACCTTGATAAACCTGAAGCAAGTGGCTGTGTTCGCCCCATAGGAAGTCCGCTTCAGCATCGTTTCCCCGGGCTGAGTGGTAGGATAGAACGAAAGACGTTACCCACTTGTTCAACAAAGATATCCAGATTACCGTTGTTCCGCGTCTGACATGCATCCACAGAGACACTTGGTCAATGGACAGAAGAACGGTGGTGTTTGGCCTTACAATGTATTTCGTGGCAATGCTTTCCGACATCTGGTATAGGTCTGGAATTGAATTGGTACAGAATTGGTATAGATATATTGTAGTTCAAGCCGTTAACGCCATCATAACAATTTCAAAAGTACATTCTCAAAGTTTGTAGCGAGGAGCCATTCTCGACCAATCTTCCATAGAAACCTTTCCCAGTCATCATCACAGACGGAGTCTCTGTCTCCCTTGCCACTCGGTGAATCTGCTGGACCACTGTCTCGACGCCTCTGCTCGTAATCGGCATGCGATGATCGCCCGCCCACTCCAGCAGTGTGGCCTGTAGCGGGTCGCAGTACTCCCGAAGCAGGTCTCGGTGATGCTCCAGGCCAGGGTTATCTACCCCAGGGACATGCACTGTAGGCAGGCGCAATATGTGCTCGTCGGAACCCATAGCGAGCCAGGGAGAAGAAGGGTTTGTGAACTGCGTAGCGGCGTCGACCAGACCGCACGGCTGGGGGACATCAGGCATGAGCCAGACCAAAGGCCCACGGCCGGCAAAGAGAATCGCGAACCGGAAACTGGTGATTCCACACCGTTGCTTCCGGTAAAGAATGCTCGCTGCTGCCTTTGCGCCCTGGCTAAAGCCCAACAGGCTAGCCCAGTCGCCCGTAGCCCCCTTGGCGTCGTCGGCGGCCATGGCGAGGGCAAGACTGGCGTCGATCGCTGTAGCAACATCGCGGGACGTCAGGACCTTGGACATGTTGTGATCGCAGAACCAGACCCTGAAGGGCCCGTGGTTTTTGTAAACCGCCGTTACGTCTGGGCCGGGTGCCGTACTGGTGAATGGAGCCTGTGCGTAGACAAGACGAAAAAAAAGGCCAAGGCGTTTTTCAAGCACGAGACACTGCATCTGGAAGATCATGGCGTTGGTGCCTCCGCCGTGGAGGCAGAGGATGCGTGGTAGGTGGATCGTTGCTGCGCTGTTCATGTTGAAACCCAGTAGTAGAAAATGGCTTGCTGCTGATCTTGAGGTCCACGGGGTCCTGTTTATACGTCTGATATCCCGTCCTCGGTGGTTACTCCATTAGGGCCAGCTGGAGTTATGATACTTCGCCTTGTCGGCCAACACTGGCGAGTATCTCGTGTCATGCTGCTTGTCATGGCTCAGAGTATCTGGACGAGACAATGCTTTGCTAGCGGTGGCCCTCATGATGTTTAAGACCACACGATGATCAGGATCTGCCCAGTGCTAGAAACATATATATCGGAGATTAAACCACATTAGTATCTTTTAGGAAGGACGGATGTATTTATAATGTTTTACATCCTTTTGCATATATAGAGCTGGCCCATGCTTAGAATCATGCTCTGTACTTTGAGGACTTAATATTACTCCATACTATTGACATTTTATAGTAGACAGCGCTATGTAGAATCACAAAGACATTTCTAGTGAAGAAACCCCATGGCCTTCCAAGACGAGACATACGACCGAACCACCTCAGCACTCACTGGCCCTTGCGCGGCCATAGTTTGCGAGTGCTCCTTTGCATGCTGCGTGTCCAACACTATCATACCGCAAGCCATGCGTTCAAAATGTCTTTCAAGGAACCCCAGCCCCATGCGCGCCGGATTCTGAGCTGGTGGAAGAGACGATTGACGAACTCGCATGATCCACTCCCTGAAGGGAATGATGTCGTAGGATGGGATATCCAGAGCTGCCGCCAGAACGGTGAAACGAGCTTCCCGATGATTCTATACGGCTGATCAGGAAACTAGATAGTTATAGCTAGAGTCCAATATACCAAACAGCTGAATATTCACCCAGAAACACAACTACCAAGATACACATTATTAGGTCAGAGTTACTTGATATTCGCTGAAAGAGCCTTTTTATGTTCAGACGCGGAAACGATTAAATTCTAACAATGTACATCTCTATGGTACGTCTATGAAGCCATGCGCTCCGCACGGCTCTGCAGCGCCTTGACCATATCAATCCCAACCTGGGAGGCCTCGTCCAACTTCTCCTCCGGCAAGTCCAACAGCTCGTTCTGCGCTTTGTCAGCGTGGTTGCCGGCATCCTCCGGGAAGAACGCGCGCGCGTAGAGCAGCTTAGCAAACCCAGCCATGTTGCCGGTCTTGACCATCCCCAGGCCATCTGCATATCGCTTGTGGGAATCCTCCTGGGTAATCGTCCAGTCGGCGTCAGTCGTGTTAGTCACGCGCTTGACGCTCTCAAATATCTCGTTCTGGCTGACGACAAAGCTCTTGAGGTAGACGGGCTTGTTGAGCCAGCTCGACAGAGTCAGGCTCTTGTCGCTTGCGTTGTCAGGGAGCACCTTCAGGCTGAGCACAATCGCAACGGCGCGCCCGACCTGGGCCAGAGTCGAGACTGACGTCTTGGTGTTGCCATCGTCGTAGATGGTCAGTTCTTTCTTGTCAAAGTCAAACCCGAAGCGCGCCGAGCCGCCCGCTAAGCTGTAGTCGTACCAGAAGCCACAGCACACGGTGATCCACTTCATTCCCAGCTTCTCAATCTCGTCCCGGTGGGCCTGGGCCACGGGTCCGAGCATGACGTCCTGGCCGAACTTGACATGCTCGATGTCGCCGGCGTATCCGTTGGGCATGATGTAGGGGACCCCTGCCTTGGCGGCCGCCTTGACGAGCTTGCTGTGTGTATCGCGGGGCGCAGTGGGGGCGACAGTAATGATGAAAAACTGTTGGCCCCTGAGGGCCTCGACAATGGAGGCCTCATCGTTGTAGTCGATGGGGGCGACAGCGACGCCCTCGGGGAGTTTGTTGGAGCTGTCCTTGCGCGAGAGCGCCGTGACGGTGTGTTTTCCAGTTTGCAGGAGAGCGGCAGCGAGAACAGAGCCAATAGTACCTCCAGCCTAGCAGTTTATTAGTATCATCTTGTATTGTATATTGCACTTGGGCGGAGAGGGAAGGGTACGTACACCGACAATGGCGACTCTCTCAATGGCGTTGGTAAAGCCGGCGGGCTGATCCTGAGCGTAAGACATTTTGCTTGAGTAATGAGTGATGAGTGTGAATTGATCTGGATTGATTGAATGACCAACACCCAGGGCAGCTGCATCGACTTATTTATATCCATTCAGGGTTATGGTTTCCGCCGCAGCAGCCGCACGGCAGCCTGAACTCCGCAATCGCCGCGCTCAACAACGTTACTCCGCAATAGCCGCACGATGTCCGCCCCGAGCGGCGTTAAGTTGTTGCATCAAAGAAACTCATTTCCGTCATCTAATTATGGCTCAGAGAGACAGATGTCCCAGAGAGACAAATATGACTCGAACACAACCTAGATCAAAAATTCTCCGTCCCTATCCCGACCTTTTCTACAAGTCTACTAGGACTCGCCCGTGATAGTCAACAACCATAATTTCACAGTCAACATGACCTCTGAACAACCATCTCAAGCGCCATTCAGCGAGCCTGAAGCCCCGAGTGAAGACTGTGAGGTCGATGAAGACTGTCAAGACCGTCAGTGCACTGAAGACCTTCAGTACAGCGAAGATGATGCCAAAGCCGAACGTCCCAAGTCCCTCGCCAGCGAGGTCCTCTTCGTCGCCATCATCTGTTCCTCGCAGCTTCTCACTCAAGCCGGTCTGGCCCTCAGCATCGTCCCTCAACACATCATCGGACGCTCTTTTGACATCGACAACCAGCCGGGAAAGCTGAGCTGGTTCTCCTCTGGCTACTCTCTGACCGTCGGCACCTTCATCCTCATCGCAGGCCGCTTCGGCGATGTCTTTGGGCACAAGCCGTTCTTCGTCGGCGGCTATGTCTGGTTTGCCCTATGGTCTTGTCTCGCCGGGGTTGCTGTGTATAGCGGCCCCAGCTTCTTCATCGTCTGCCGTGCCATGCAGGGAATCGGCCCAGCTTTCTTGCTCCCCAACGCCATCGCGATTGTCAGTCGCTGCTACGACCCGGGTCTGCGTCAAAACATGATTTTCTGCCTGTTCGGGGCCACTGCTCCCGGCGGCTTCCTGCTTGGTGCCGTATTCTCCAGCCTGCTTTCTCAGAGACTCTGGTGGCCTTGGTCCTATTGGGTCCTGTGCTTTGCGTGCCTATTGCTGGCCGTTTTGGGCTTCTTCGCGATTCCCGCAACCCCAGGCGCGAGAAGCCTAGAGTCTGAAGGCTCCAGTGTCTGGAAGCGCATCGATGTCGCGGGCTCCGTCACCGGTGTGGTCGCTCTCGTCCTGTTCAACTTTGCCTGGAACCAAGGCCCCGTGGTCGGCTGGACGACACCATATACCTACTTCATCATGATCATCGGCATTCTCGTCTTTGTCATCTTCGTCCTGCTCGAGAATAGAGCAAGCCACCCGCTGATTCCCTTTGGCGTCCTGCGCATAGATTCCCTCTTCACCCTGGCCTGCATCAGCGCCGGCTGGTCCAGCTTCGGCATTTTCGTCTTCTACACGCTGAATCTCCTCGAGGTCCTCCGGGTGCAAACGCCCCTTCTGACCTCTGCACAAATGACGCCCATCGCCATAAGCGGGCTATTTGCTGCGGGCGCCACGGGTCTACTGCTACACAACTTCCGCGCCTCGACAGTCATGCTGATCTCCATGACCTTCTTCCTCGTCGGGGGTGTCATCTTTGCGACCATGCCCGTGGACCAGATCTACTGGGCACAGACGTTCGTCGGGATCATTGTCCTTCCATGGGGCATGGATTCATCGTTTCCCGCGGCCACGATTATCCTGAGTCGAGCCATGCCGCGCCAGCATCAGGGTCTGGCTGCGTCGCTGGTGACTACGTTTGTCAACTATTCCATCTCCATTGGGCTTGGTTTTGCCGGTACCGTCGAGAGCCAGGTCAATAAGCAAGGGAAGAATGTCTTGCGGGGCTACCGAGGGGCGTTTTACATGGGTGTTGGGCTCGCCGGGTTAGGTGTTGTTGTTGCCCTGCTTTTCTGTTTTGCGGAGCGGTTTCATATCAGGATAGAAAGGGTGCAGGAAAAGACTGATTCACAGGAAACGCTGGTTTAGATCTCATTAATGCATTAATGTTTATTATATTTCATGAAGTGTGACTTCTGCTGTTGATTTACATCTACATTTGAATGTCGGAAAAGATCGACAGATATGGGTCCACGAGGAACTGGTCCCAGTCCACCCCCCAGCCGACAAGATCTGGCACAGCGGCGTTGGGCTCGGGTTCCGGTGGTGTTTGAAAGGCTTCGTATCCTGCTTCGACAGCTTCCAGCTGCAAAAGCTCCTTTCGTTTCTTCGCTATACTGAAGTTGAGAAGATGCCGTGCTATAGAGAGGGCCTGTCGGGTGAGTGCTGTGTCCGTTGCCTTGACAAGATTCTCCATCCTCTTAAACGCAGCAGGAACGTGAGCGAACGAGGCTGGACTGTCGATCGCTAACAAAACACAAGCATATTGGAAGACACTGCCGATAACATTCCATAGTAGACGGCCTTGGCTGGCAAGCTGCTCAGCTGCCTCTAGTCCATCTCTACCGCTGTCGATGACGATCTGGATGGTGTCATCCGTGATGCCTGCCTTGCCTGCTTTGAGCTGGTAGATACGTCGATAGAAACAGAATGCGAGCTCTGCCTTCGTGGCAACCAAGAACGGATGTGTGAAATGTAGTTTGTTCAATGCCGTAAGACGCTCGGAGAGCTCCTCACCTGGAGATGAAGGCCGAGAATCAAGCTGGAAAGGAGAGTTCGGCGACGGGATAAGCTGGATGATTTGCACGAACTGGTCGGCAACAGATCCTGGGATCGCAATGATCGCCTGCGTAGTCACGGCTGCAAATGTCACAGCCGACCGATCGTACTCGTAGGACAGCATCTGGTGTCCGGCCCACAGGATCCAGAAGATGCGCCGCAGCCGGTCCGCATCATGGCCGAGAGTAGCGGCGCCAGCAACGGACGCCATGCGTTGGATGTTTTCTTCCTCATGCAGCCCGACGACCTCGCAGAGGTGCATGAGCGTGCAGGAGGCGACCCAGGCGCTACTCGGCCGGGTTGTGGCTCGGAGATAAAATAACCGCATGCCCCACGCGACGATATGGTCGACGCTCAGCATCCGCATCGAGGCCGGATCATCGAGAATGGCCTTGGCGTACTGCAGTAGGTCCGACTCGCGGGAGTACCGGACTGAGGAGAGGAAGGATCCGACTGCCGCAACACCAGCGGCTATAGCACCAAAGGCGACCGGCGGACTGCCGGGCCCGTGGTAATACTCGCGACACCGCTGAGCATAGATCCTGGGGTCAATGACATCTCCAATGGCGCCCATTGCAGAGAAGTACACGTCCGAGTAGAAGGCGAGGTCGTCCTCCGAGATCAGACTGCCCAGCATGCCATACGTGTTGGAAGCCTCTTCCGGGCGGATACCAAAGTTGTACGGAGTGGAATTGATCTTGGGAGGGTTCTCCGACCCGAGAGCCAGGCCCAATATATACGGGAAGGCCATGGCTGCCGATGCGCCGGTGTACCTGGACTTGTGCTCCTCGAAGATTCCAGGGCTTTTGCCAGTGGACGGGCTGCCTTCAGCTTCCACGGGCGGTTGGATCTGCATGCTACGTCCGTCGAGAACGGCGCGTTTGGCGACTGGGGTGTCTGCAGTCGCGGTGTTGTCGTCGTCGTACCTGCATTGATACTGGTAGGTGGAGCACGTCCCACACGGATACTCGCCATCGCATTTCCGCTTGCGCTGGTGGCACGGATTGCACGCCTTTCGCGCACGCTTGCGCTTGTGTGTGGACATGTTGGAGCTCTATTCCATGATGGCATTCGAAGATGAAACTTGATGAGTTGATGGACTGAGACCAAAACAAAGACACGCTGACTCAGCGGATGACTAAACTAGTTAGTTAGTGTTATTATGTGAACGAGTAACTACACAAGAGGTATACTGAATATTCAAGTAATCATTACGCTCTAAAGAGTGTAGGTATCATGACGCAGCGCTAATAATGTCCGGAAGCATGTTGCGCGTGTTGTTCCGGATCTGCGTTGAGCCAACAACAAACAGCGAGCTGATGTACCAAGTGTTCCTGTGGCCCTGGAGGCCCTTCATCTTGCCATACCAGCCGTCCGCAATCTCGCTCGTCGGGGGACTCAAATGAAACGGCGAGAAGTCCACAAAGTCTTGAAACGCTGGCTCCACTATGGTGCTTCGCGTGGCCGCCTCAATTTCCTCCTGTGTCTGCGGGTCGACCGAGTTGTACCAATAGAAGAAGTACCCCGGAGAAGCTGCACCAGCGATCTCGACCACTCCAGGAAGACTGGCGACGTGGTACGGTGTGTTTTGGCCGACGTTGGTGTAAGCAACTCCGGCGTCGAGCCCGGTATTGTTCACAACGCCCGCGTAGTAGTGCTTGCCAGAGAGCTTGCCCAGGATGGACTGTTCCTGCTGGTCGAGGCCAAAGTACTTGGTATTGTCCAGGACCGGCGGCATAGCAATGATGAGCTGCTTGGCCTTGATGAGCTTCCTGCCAGAGGGAGTTTTGGCCACCAGTCGTACGCCGTCCTTGCGGGAGGATCCACGCTGGGCTGCAACGATGGAGGATTCCAGCAAGACATGCTCCTTCAACTCGGCTAGGGCGTTGTCGTAAATCTGGGCGTTGTAGTGCGTGGCACTGCGAACTGCTTCCCCGGTATTCCCCGCCACCTCAATGTGATTGCCGTCGTTGAAGATGGCCAGTGCGGTGGTGTCCAGGGGATTGCCAGGCGTCGCGGGCCATAACAGACCTGCCTCGGCCGATCCAGAGGAGAGATTCTGCTTTTCAGCAAACTCTGGCCAGGTCAGAAGCAGCTCTTCCGGCACATTGTCCGGCAG
Organism: Aspergillus sydowii CBS 593.65; assembly: GCF_001890705.1. Lineage (NCBI taxonomy): Eukaryota > Fungi > Ascomycota > Eurotiomycetes > Eurotiales > Aspergillaceae > Aspergillus > Aspergillus sydowii. The sequence continues at coordinate 142,535 of NW_024467871.1, forward strand.
GTTGTTGAGATCGTCGAGGAAAGGATATTTGTCGAGCACGGCCACATAGTCGTTCTCGATGGTCGACCGGGTGTGGTTGCTAAGGGCCACTTTGTCGGTAAAGTCGTAGTACTTGGGCTTTCCGAAATCCGTGGGCTTAAAAGGCGCCAGAGGCGAGTTCAATCGCTGGAAAAAGTCACGGATGATGGGGATATCCTCGTGGAGCTGCACGCCACTGTCGATGCTGGCCCCCGTGGCCTCGTCGTCGACTAGTCCTCAAGCGGAACCCCGTACCTAAGTCAGTGGCCTTGTCATAGTTGGAAGGGTCTTGCATAAACCAGTTTATGCGTAATGATTCAAGAAGTCAGTTACCTTCTGTGGTCATACTGGTTTGGGTTCTGTACGGTTGCCGCTTGTCCGCGGGCCGAGCTACCGGGATACCTTAACCTGCCTATATCCCTGTAGATCGATTGTTCCGAGGAACAGCGCCCAGAGACCTTTATTAATATAACAAGTTTCTCTACCTTACTATACGTAATTCCTCAGTCAGGAGTACGATCCTCAGTAAAAAATTTCATCAATATAAGCCAACAAAATGACCGCTCCGCAACCCAAAATAATCCTCCACTGGTATGACAGTCATATTTTCAACAAACCGCCATATATCTAGCAGATTCCAGGTACCCAGCATACTATCTGAGCTAGTAGTAACTAAACGTGAGAATTACAGGCTCGAACAATCCCGCTCCCACCGCATTCTCTTCCTCCTCGAAGAGCTCCGCCTGCCCTACAAGCTCAAAACATACACCCGCAACCCGCTCACAAACCTTGCCGAGTCATCCCTTAAACAAGTGCACCCGTTGGGGAAGTTTCCTGTTATTGAGGTAATATTCCCAGAAAGCGATGGCGGTAAACAAGAACCACTAGTCGTTGCCGAGAGCGCAGTGATAGTCGAATATCTTGTTGAGAACTTCGGACGGCATATGTTACCATGTCCACCATCGACTTCAACAACAGGAGACGGCAATAACGAGACTGAAGATAAGCATAGTAACTCTACCGATTCGATTAATAAGGATTGGAGTAGAGACTGGCTCCCGTATAAATACTTCCTAAACTACGCCGAGGGAAGTATTATGAATGTGCTTCTCATAGCCGTGATGGTTACATGTTCGTTCTCGCCATCCTTTCCTTAATGATGACTCGCATGATTTTATATAGTACATGCTAATTTCCCCTTGTTTTGATGACGTAGTCCTCCACAAATCTCGCGTCTTCCTCCTCGCCCGCCCACTAGCAAAGGCTATAGCATGGCAGTTGGACCAGAAATACGTCAAGGATTCATTGAGCACGCATATTAAGTTCCTGGAAGGTGAATTTAAGAAGGACGGTGGGGACTTTCTGATCGGTGATAAGCTAACCGGCGCGGATATTATGATGGTTTTCCCGCTTGAGGTACTGCAGGCGAGGGGGGATTTAAATAAGATGAAATGCCCTGGGCTGGTGGTGTACTTGGAGAGGATTCAAAAGAGAGATGCATATAAGAGGGCCAATGCGCAGATTTTGGAGGTTACGGGGAAGGTGAGGAGTATGGGGATTGAATGAAGTACTGTACTATTCCCATAGGAGGCGAGGCCTTGGTTGAATCAAACAAATGGTCTTATTTAGACCTATCATCAAAAATGATCTCAAACGACGTAATAGGAAGAAATGCCTGCCCCTCCGGCTTATGAACAGTCCTAACCCTAAACCCAGCGTTTTCAAATTTATCTACCTACTCGGCCTCCGTCCTTTGAAGCGCCGAAAAGCACCCCATCATCATGAAATCCAATAGCGCAGACATAGGACTCACCGGGTCTTTGCGATCATTATAAACTAGGTCCCGAACGAGAAGCACAGAGTCCGGCGCCATAGCTTCCCTAATATTAGCCAGAATCTCGAGTGCCTGCTTATCCGGCCAGTCGAGCAGTACCGTGCGCATATAGTAGCCTCGCACCTCGGAATGTCCGGGTGCTTCCCCCAAGTCGCTCCGCCACTTCAACCATCGTGAAGGTCATGTTCTGATCGGCTAGACTGATTGCTGCATAAGTTCCTGCTGCTCCTCCGCCGATGATAGCAAAATCGCGCTCGACGACGTCCTCTGCAGCATATGCCGACGGGTCGAATTGCTGAGCGTGGACAGAGCCAGCCAGGGCCGCAGCGACAAAGAGAAAGATAGTCAACATGTTGGAGCGATGAAGGAGTCTGATCTGGCTTGGGACTGCAGGTGCTGCCAGAGTGCCTTTTATGCGGATACATCCTGGGGCTCTGACTTACTTTCTTCCGCCAAAAACTCCGGTGTCGGGCCAGAGGGCGGAAGATCGATACATTCCCCAGAGCAAGTAAGCACGGCTGAAATAAATAAGCCTTGCTTGAATAGATCTTACGGGCTAATATGCCTGCGAAGCACTGCCTCGCTGTACAGTGGTAATTTTAAACGGTCTGATCAGCTGAAGGAAGCTGCGACACAGGAAGACAGCCATGCATTAGTTCTCCTGACAAGAGCCGTGTCAAACGAGAAATGATCCAGGGCAAATGCAACACTTTCTGCAGTGCTCTTACTAGTGCTTTTCAAAGTGGGCTCCCAAAGCCTAGTACACAGTGTCCCCGCCTGTCAGATCTAACTTACTTATAGGTTATCACGAGCTGAACACTCGGCGCCATGGAGAAATGGACGATTCATGTTTACGGAGCTTCTGCGTTGCTTGAGTTACGAGGTCTGCTGGAGCTCCTAAAGCTCTTTATTCCGTTAAGGTTTCAAATTGTAAGTTCAGGATTCCTTCATGAGTTTTCCACTGACGGGGGAAAGATTCTGTGCTGCCTTCAGCGAGGGCTCCAAGTACCGCAATCCCTCCCCTTCCACCAAATCGTCTTCGATTTTCAATTGACTGCCGGTGTGGGAATTGAAAAATAATCTGCAAGGAGAGGGGGAAAAACAAAATTTGGTCAATCCCTTCCCCTCCATGAACCGTCCGATCCGGTTTGTATTCCAAGACAGAGTCTACATAGATAGCACGCCCAACGAGGCCGACATTCTCCAGAAAGGTTTAATGGTCAGCGACGGATTGCGCCGTTACCCCAGAATGAGTAAAGAGTGGCTTCCCCGCATCTACTATTTCGCGCCTGTGATCCATCTCGCTTGACTGCGGCCGAGGCAGGAGGCTGTGAATACAAGAAGGCGGCTGGTTCCGTTTATATAGTCCGGCACCCATTGGTGGAGGGCACGGCCCTGCACGTTGATGTCGTGGTTCTGTTGGTGACTGTCAGTGGGATATTTTCAGTTGCCCATTCCTGACTTGATCTCGCGAAGAGTATGGAGGATTTTCCAGTCTTCTTCCCCTTTATATAGTACAGCCCTGGGTACTCTGCAAATTTCCTGGTCCAGGCCACTCGAGTCCTGTTTTTTCTGTTTAGACAGAATTTCTGCGCATCGTTGATTCTTCCCATGCGCACAAGGCCGTCCTGCCAACAGCCTAACCAATATGGATACCGGTTCCTCACTCTCTTGCCCCTCTCCATTTATTGCAGAGTCTTCCATCACAGATACCGGTGGATGTCCGTCCCTCAGTCAAAGATCGGAGCCCACGGTTAGCTGACTCTCTCAGATATTGCCGGTCGCTGGTGCAAAGAACTTATTGCTACGACGTCTTGTTGCTTTCCATGCCCAATAACTGATTGGAGATACCCAACAGGTAGCTAAGCTGCATATCTATTTCGTCAGCAAGTTCACTGATAAGATCCAAGACTTCACATTAGGAATGATTGGCTGGATTGGCGCATTTGACCTAGTTCTCTTGACTGTCATCCTGGTCTCCTTCGCCGTGCTACCCCCAGCAACCACGATGCGCCACTATCTTACAACTAGCCCTGTCGTTGGCTTCACGTTTATGGCTGTATCGTTTATCATCCCATTAAGCCCGCATATCACCGAATGTCGCAACAGCATCACGCCAAATGACTGGCTTTCGGACCTGTATTGCGCTGTCTCTGGATCCCTCCTTATCTATGGGGCCTGGGTCGTTATCCTGAGCTGTATGTTCTCGACCTCCCTAGCTAAACACATATTAAGTCTCCGCAGGCTTCTTCCGCTCCTTTTTCTTATATATACATCTCTGCTGGGAGGTGGAGCTCGGGGCAAAGTTCAAGTACAGTTCGCTTGTGGTCATCTTTGGCGGCTCAGGTGCCCTCCTAGCCCTCGCCCTTCTCCTTTCAGGGGTCTCGTACCACATCGGCAAGCTCTGCTATATCAACTTCTACAGGAGTACAGAGTCATTTTGGGGACCACTACTAAGTGTATCCATTCTCTCGCTGATAATTCAAATCGTAATATCTGGCCACTGCATCTTCCGCGTGGTGCAACCATCCGAAAATCCTCTGCAATTCTGTAGGCTGCGCCAATCCTGGGCCTCGCGCGACTCGCCACTTGGTTTATCGCACGGAATTACACGCAGGCAGGTTCTTCGCCGAGTTCGACGCATACTTCAATTACAGTGGAGGGCGGTCTTAATAGCTGCGCTGATTGTTTTCCACACAGCCTTTATGGCTCAGGCCCTGCTGCGTGCTGGGGATGCCACGACTTATTCCATTGACGAGGTAATGCCTTGGATAATCTGCTTGCTAGATTCCATGGGTAGTTCAGAGGAGTGCGCCTCCTATGCCGCACATTTTGGTCCTAACGGGAAAACTACGATGGCTGCCTGGTGCCTTCTCGCTGTGTGTCAATCTTTCCATCTGTCATGATAGTGCGAGCTAACTCTTTCCAGCTAACAGGCTTCTGGGCTTTTGTTTGCGTCGCCCGATGGACAATGGTGGCCGCTTGGATTAAATATGTGAGACAGAAATGGATGACAGCGCAAAGTATCAGGCACATGCCGGTGCTCCCGGATCAGTCAAGTGACGAGGAAAGATTGAGTAGCACGTCCCATTCTCTGCGATCTAGGTACACTCATACGAGTATGGGAGAAAAGGAAGTGACCTCCCCAAAGTCGGCGTACTTTTCAGGTCGTCTTCCAGGGCCTCCTACTGTATAGAAATAAATATCGTAATAGCTGGGGTGGAGACTTCTAACTGGCACCCACGCCAGTTTCAAGGCCCATATAGTCATTTACCTATATGATTAAGGCTCCGCTATACTCCTCCAGACCTAGCCTCCCTAACCCTGCCATAAGAAGAATAGGCATACCAGTAACCGTCAGATACCTGGATTGCCTAACCACGTGGTACATATGTTCCGGTTATAGAGTAATACTAGACTTAACAGTCTGTGTAGAGATTTGGTCTCAGGTGAGTAGCTTCCTACACAGAACTTGCATAATCGATGCATGGGTGCTTGCCTGCCCCCATTTAGCACCGGCAAGAGCAGTGCGACATGTGAAAGCGAGAAAATGGTGGAGCGTACAACTGGCGTAAGCACAGCCTGGTTAAAACACCAGGCCTGGTTCCAACCTTTGATAAGTCGAGTCTGTGGACACGCTGTGCCGACGTCCAGTCGATCATCTCGCTGTCAAAGATCCCCCCCTTAACCCCAGCCAACGTGAGTGGAGCCACCCCGCAAGTCCGTGTTCGTCAATCTTCGCGAACGGAAAGACAAAGTTCTGTCGTCAGACGGGGCCAAATGAGCGTGCCTTCGTTTCGTTTGGTTTCCGGTGCTCCGAGGCAGATTTTCGTGAACCTATAGGCTTTCCCGACGATTTTGTGGGAGGATGCGCCTTCCTGCACCTCCTTCGCGGCGCCACCAAGTTGATTTGAGGTTTCAGACCACTTTGTCGGACGGCGAACGGTTGCCTTCCCCGTTCGTAAATTCAGGCGACGGCCCCTCTTTATCGGACCCATCCGCCGGAGACAGACAGGCTTGAACATGTCAACATCGTCGAACGAAGGTCCTTGATCTGCTAGATGCAGAATTCTGTTTCGCCTCCCGCCAAGGACGGAAAGCTGTAAAACCAGCCCAGCCTCAGGAAAAGTAGGGCTCATGCCCTCGTCTGCTCAAACGGTCGACGAAGAGCGGACGGGGCAGCCGGAGTGACCAACGTGCATTTATAAGGATGCGCTAACCCCCTGTAGTTCAGGATCACAAGGGACGACCGGGGATCAATAGCTTCGGCAGTCAGCTGCCGTCCTTCATCGCCCTGTCGATCTTCGTCTGAGTTTGAAGCATCGAGTTTTCCTCTATGAAGCAAGTGTCGCGAATATGCCAGCCTCGAGATTTCGTGTAAGCACTAACGAGAGGGAACCCCAAAGTTATTTTGCTTTTTCAGGTTTAAACCATGTCCAGTTGCGGGATTTCGAGAAAACGTTAGAGCGCGATACGGGAGCTCTGCTTTAATCACCCCGTCTGGAGCGCCTGTGACCCCAGCGCCAAGTTATATACATTATTGCCACTGTATTCTCTGTGATGCATATCTCCATCTGCTTAGGGCTTGCGGGCTGGGGCATCCCAGTAAATGCTCAACACCAGTCTTGGTATTATCTTCCCGTACATTCATTTGCTTTTATCTGTTCAGCTCCCAAAAGCAGTCGACTAATGGCCTCACTATATCCATCAAGCGCTGAGACATCCAGGCCTTTCTTGCAGGAAACCTCGACCGGAGAGGACTTGGACCTAGCTGTATTCACCTCAGAACCTCTTGAAGAACCTCTTGAGCTGGCAGGCCATTTCTGCGCGACTCTATGGATGTCACCATCATCTACAGATGCTGACATATTTGTAGCTATACGTGTTGTTGATGGTAGTCGCGAGGTCCAGTATCGCATGCCTTCGACCCCTTGCTTAACTGTACTCACGATGTATAAGGCGGCGGAGTCTCATCAGCCGAATGTCTCGGCGGACTCTCAGCTATACCTCCATGATCCCTTGGAACAATTGCAGCCGGCCTGGCGACAGGCGGCGCAGCCTCTATTACCCGAGGCGGACCAGATGTAGGCTTCGTCTTCACCTGTTTCCTCCGCCGCCGAACCACCATAAACGCACCCAGCATGAGACATCCAACAATAACACCAACAACAATAATTGCCCGCTCAGCGGCAGGGCTCAATCCAACCCCTGTACCCCCAGCGCCAGGGGTGGGCGTAGGCGTCGGTTCGAACTCCCCTGCAAGCAACAGGCTTTGCTCGCTGCAGAAGTTCGGCTCATGGTTCTGTAGGCGCCGATATTCGTTGACAAGGCCTGAGGGGCAGCGCAGCTCACTGCCTGGAACTGACATGTCTATTGCACCGATGTTTGTGAGGTTTGGGAGGTTTATACTGTTGTAGTTATTAGCTCTGGTGCTGCGAGTGATGTGTTATGCGGCGTAAAGCGGTTAGATGGTTTGAATACTTACACTGCGATTTCCCCGTTCACGGAGAGTGACTTGACCCGCTCGATGCTGGAGTATATTTCCATCGGCGACTCGGAGGTGATGCTGATGTCCGCATCGGAGTCGCGGACGCCGGGCATGTCGAGTCTGCGGTCGATGTCTCAGTTTGAAGAATTGAGATGGAGCCATTAAGCTACATGAAAACTTACGCTGTGATGTGGCCCTCGAGCGTAAGGGAGCCACTTAACCGCTGGAGGGAAGGGAGGAATACACCCGGAAAATTGGCGTTCTTGCTCTCGACTTCTAGTCCTACCTGGCTGCTCTTCGGATCTCCTGGTATTCCCACTGGTCCTAGAGTCTCGAGCTTTGGAAGTGACAGGCTATCCCACGGGTGGTTATTATCTTGATGCATCCTCCAGATGATCGGGAGAGGAAGGTGTACAGCTAACGAACCTTGATATATTACCGTGGATCTCCAACGCAAGCGCTGCTGTCAGAGCAGGAAGATCGATGACGGCCGGGGTGTAGTGTTCAATCGGTGAAATCATTGCAGCAGCCCAAACCACCAGCCCGGACGGGCTTATTTCCAGCGACGGAAATGTCACACTGTGTATGTTAGCTTCGCTTTACTTCTGTCAGAACGAAAGTAACAACACACTTCTCATACGACCCGTAGATATAGACGCGCCCAGCGAACTTCAGCGCCGCAAAATCAAACCAGCTACCCTCAGGATACTGCTGCAAGCTCAGATGCTCGATCCGCTCTAGCCGCGGCATTGCGACGCGGTTCATTCTGGGGGCGGAATGAAGATCGAGCTCTTGCATGTATTTCACGTTGAGCATCTCGACACTATCCAGGTTGTAGTCGTAAGAGTTGCTGCCGAGAATCCCGGTGAAGTTCGTGACCCCATTGAGCACGATCGCTCCCGTGAAGTTGTCTTGCAGGTAGATGTTGCCTGCGAGCGAGGTGCAGCCGTCGAAGGCGAGGAGTTGATCGGGGTGCGTTAGGTTTAGGCGGTGTTCGTTGGTGAGAGAGAGGCTGTCGTTTGTGAAGCAGTGTCGCGCATGAATACCTTGCGAGTTTCGGGTAAGCGGATTCAAAGTCGTGCAGATATTCGAGTGGCATACCTGGGGGTAGCATCCCGGCGACAATCACCGCGAGGGCAATGGTGTATGCAATCATCGTTGATATGCTCGTCGTGGCATATTGCGGACAGACCGATCGCGACATCGGATTCTTGGGTTAGCACGAGTCGGGGAAGGAGAACTACAATTAAGTATCCGTCGCTCGCTGGGCCTCAGCAGGTGTAAATTGCCCAGGCGCCAACACTGGTCGGGCGTCGAGGGCTCAGCCTCAATGGCCGTGCGCCAGCCCTAGGGCGAAATCGGGCCTATTATACCACAAAGATAGCTTGGCTACGAGATCATGCGCCATTACGACCGAGATCCCTCCCTCACAAGGATTTGCGGGAGATATCTCCGTCTCGTTCATGACTTGTTCGAGTTGGTTACCAATCCCAAGAAGCTGTCTGTGGTCAAGGGCACTACCTTCTATAGTATTGGAAATTGCATCGTCGATGTAGTCTGGCAGTGAGAGCAGCCGTTTTGTCAAGGTAAGCTCCTTTCCAATATCCAAAGCACCGATGCTAGGCTGTGAATGATTCAGGTTCTCTGTATATTTGTGAAATGATGCTAGGAACGATAGTTAATTCTGTTTTAGATCTCAGATACGCGTGAAAATATTTTCATGTATAAAGGACTACCCCTCTAAGGCCCTAATACTCAGTAATTTATTCTATAGTAAATATAAGTATTTAGAAGGACTGTAATGCCTTCTCCCGGAGATCCCAGGCTAAGGTGGTAAAAGTCTTGATTGGAGCTGTAAGCAGGCCGGAGTCCAGAATCCCAATATGATGAAGGGACAACAGCGGCTGATTGAGTATCCAGGCCAGGCTTTTACAATATCGCAGATAACATCAGACGCGAGAAATGCTTCAAGGGACTTTTGTGACGCTGTAGGTATTCTTGAGTCGTCAACGAGGTTCAACAACCCCATCCTATAGCTCTGACACTGGTCTGCTATATAAAGTATGTTGATATTTATAAATATTTAGGCTCTTGTGATTAAAATACTGATCCTGAAAGACCTGCTTTAATAATATTCTGGTATAAGAAAGGATACTTACTGCTCAATGGTTATATATATTAAAAATATTTCGGTGAAGACATGAGGACTCTGGTTAGCGTGTTGAGAGTAGCTTGAATTTAAGCTTAGCCGGAAATATCTTGTACTAGACCGCGATATACTGTTTAATTTTTCGGTAGGAAAAGGAGTCAGGTGGTTTCTTGCCACTGACTATATTAATTAAGGTTATCATGAAGTAAAGGAAAATAATATGATTTTTAAAGAATAAGGTGTATTACCACGAGCCCATTAATTCGCGCTATCTGTCAGGGCTGCTTGCTAGGAAAAAAAACTAGCCTTGGGACTACTTGTAGCAAGGAGTGCGCAACCGGGATTTCCGCAAAGGATGTGCCAATAATAACGACGGTTTTAGAAGCCATGGCTTGTGGGAGGAAGCTAATACCCACTATCAGCAGAATTCACTGAGGTTCCTTTCATGGAGTACCGACCCTCCGCTTATTATATTAGTATAAGCTTACTATATATAAGAAAGGCTCTCTGGTACTTAATTTTTTAGATCCCGTGTACTAGCTACAAGAATTTAGAAGAAGCTTATCTATTGTCTCAGATCTAGACCTAGCAGATGCCCGTATGTCTAATTCTAGGGTCGAAAGTTTGATCTTAACTATCTCCTAAGAGGAGAGGGCGCCGCATACAGCAGGTAACAAAGGCCCTTGATGGTTCCGGCGAGTGGCGCACCGAGTCGTGACGCAACACCCGGTGCAGCCTTCCAAAGATCCAAAGAAATCATAGCGCGGAGAAGGCGGCCACATAGTACACGGTTACGTGTGTGCAGGCTGCAAAGTTTTTTACTTGCACGCGCAAACTTAAATAGCCTCCATTCATAGTTGTAGGTGCTTAGTTTCTTTTTTACCACGAGCCAGGGAGTTGAGAGCGAGATGCTATGAGCTATATGATATCTAAGGTAAGGTATAATTGATATATTCCAAACCAGAACTTATCTCACATCTGCAGACTTTCCCGAGGTTGGGGCACGCGCCACTGCGATGACGAGTTTCTGGAGGTGCCTCATCTACTCTGCCTCAAGAGGCACCAGCACCAACAGCAATAGACTATATGACGAAGAACGAGGTCTTGACTGGAATTCTGGCTTGTGGCGCGGTCGGCGACTGAAACATCTATGGACCCTGAGGCCGCTGAAGACTCTCATGCTGCTGCTCTTAACAGACCTGATAGTTGTCGGGCTGCTGCTCCAGACCTTAAACCCTCTTATTATCCTACTCTACCGGAATAAACAACTCTTCAACCCTCATGTTGTGCTGTCTAGCCACAATACCTCAGATATCTGGCATCAGACAAATCAATCAAATAACATACCGCGAATCCTACACCAGACTACCGCAACAGATGTGATTCCAGATGATTGGATCCAGTCACAAAGGAGTTGCAAGGACGCGTATTCGGAGTTTGAGTACATGGTAAATCTCTCATCACCCGAGATATTCATTTACCTGTATCAGCATGGCTGCATAATGAAGGGAGCAAGTAGCTTCAGAGATCACTGATTATTATCCCCAGCTATGGACCGATGATTCAGCACGCGACTTCCTCTCTATTGAATACCCTTGGTTCCTGGGCACTTGGGACAACTATGCTTTCCCTATTCAGCGTGCAGACGCTATTCGGTACTTTGTTTTGTACCACTATGGCGGTCTTTACCTCGACATGGATACGTGGTGCAATCAGACCATCCCCGTCCACGCAGTTGAATCCGATCCCGTGACACACCGTGCCCTCTTCCAATCGACACTACCGACTGGTATAACAAATAGTTTCATGATGGCAACTGCGAAGCATCCAGTATATGCGGCGGCAATCACCAAACTGCCAGCCTCCCATGCCATGACCCAGTTCTGGGCTCGATTGCAACCCTACTGCGCGATAATGGTATCCGCTGGGCCTATGTTTTTGACATTAGTGGTGAAAGATTACCTGCTTAAACAGCCTTCACTATCATCACCAACCGTGGGGGTCATTAATGCAACCGAACTCGCGCCATACACCACCAACATTGAAAGTGGCACTTGGCATCGAGCAGACGCGAGGGTTTTCATGTGGATTGCAGATAAACCGTGGATATGGTTCAGCGCGGGGACGATAGTGCTTGTTAGCGGGTTATGCACCTTGGATTATCTGTTGATGATAATCTCTAGACGTCAGCCTTGGAAAGTTGCCACTCATGGCCTAAAACTGGCCAAGGTAACTTAGGCAGAGCGGGAATGTAGGTCTTTGATGAAGAAGGCAGACTATATCCGACTGTCGATCACTGGTTGCCAAACAAACATGGAATCACGGTCGAGGTATAACCGGGGGATGATTATACAGGCGAGTCATTGCAAGGGATGCTAGACCGCTGCACCAAAAGCCATAGCCATCTATCTCACGCAAGTTATGACTGGAAAGGCCACCAGCTGGGGGTGGCGTTTTCCGGTGGAATTCCGGTCTCTTTCTGGCCCCGGACTATCTGTCTCAGCTCCAAATCTGAACTGCTGGTTTGGTGCAAGTGGAGAATTACCCAACCCCGGATTGGTATCGAAAAGAGACCGTGTCTCCAAGTTCGAGAAAGGTTCTCCAATTCGAGATACTCGTAAAGCATCTTTCCCGCATTTTACGTTCCTTCCTTCAGCCTCACAGTTCGCCATCATGCCTGCTACGAGACGTCCGTACCGACCTCACAAAAGCCCGGCATGCGACCGGTGTCGAAGATTCAAAAGGAGATGCACCAGGAGGGCCTTGCCATCGCGAAGCACCCCGGGGAGATTTCAAAAGGAGGTGATTTGGCAAATGATGCGGCCATACGCCAGTGAGCTGATCCCATTGTACGTACACCACGGCCGGGCGGAAAAGCAGTGGCTAACAAGCAATGTTATAGATACTTTCTTCTTCCAGCAATGCTTTTATGTGCGGGGCTGACCAACTATTTCGCAGATTCCATGGTGGGATGCGCAAGGCTAATGCAGATTCTAAGCCTCGTGATCGGGCCTGGTTTGCAGGAGCGCTCACCGTTTGGACCTGGAACCGGTTACAATCTATGATCTCTCGAGGCTTCGTATGTAAATTCTGGCAAGGCGGTCTCGTGGGTAGCGCGGTTGGATAGAAGCATGCGGACGTTATTCGCCATCAGCCTTGCCTGCTAGGCGGATATGCAGTGGCCTAGCCACCAAGGATAATTTTCACCCAGTCGTTGACAGTCCTTTTCGACGTAGTAATGATTTCGCTGCTCGACCGTGGAAAAAAAAAAAGAAACAGTGTGTTGGGCGCGTAAACGATACAAAAATAGCCTTGTCGTATTTCGATCCAGGGTAGTCTCCTCTGCCTTGTCCGGGACGACTGGCTCACGCTGCATCCCCAAATAGCCGCCAACATGACTCTTCGAACAAGAGTTTTCAAGGTGCGGTCACCACTCAATGACACAGCCTCGCTAGGGGCTGGACGACCAAACTGGTTGATATGGTTGTGGTTAGAAGTGGCATTTGTCCCTGCCAACATAAATGGGGCGGATCGCCTCACATGTACTTGATGGATCACACACAAATCACTATTTTGTTTAAGTTGCTTTTACCTCAACTGTATCTGTGACCTCTTTTGCCGCACCTTAATCGACCGCCTGTGCTCAGTGCTTTAGCGCCGTGCCGTCACCGAAGATGAGCTCCTCCCTTCCCAAGGATAGTCTTGAGGTTGTGTCAAGCGAAAGGCACTCGAGCGACGACTCTGCTTTCTCCGATGCCGAAGAAGAGGATATCACTGCAAGCAATGGTGCGATCATTGCACCAAACGGCAAATTTACGTGGCCTTTCAAAACATTATCCACTCTCGTCCGGCTGGCAAAGGGGAAAGTAAGCAAGGGTGTTCTCGAGTTTATCAAGAAACAGTGAGTGTCGTTCTCGATGGTTTGTTTTTGCCCTGCTAACATTCTCTAGCCTCGCGGGCACCAGGCTTATATTCGTCGTGGGCCAAACCGGCTCGGGCAAGACCACCCTCCTGGGCGAGATAACGAGCCAGGAGCTCAAGATTGGCCATTCGGCTACTTCTGGTAGGATTGCACACCTGACCATAGCCCTGGACGATATATGCTGACGCGGGCACCCTAGGAACTCTTGGTTACCAGGTCATCCCAGCCATCATCCACGGCCAGCAGTATCTCTTCATCGACACACCAGGGTTTGGAGCAGCAGATCTGAGTGATGAGGATGTATACGATGACATCATGAGCTGTGTGGGCACTCTGGGCCAGTGGGTGACCATCGCGGGTGTGATGTTTGTCCACAATGCCAAAGACACAAGGCTGACAAGGGCTGAAACCACAACAATCCGATGGCTGGAATGCTTCTGCGGCCCTCAGTTCTTCAAGAACATCACAATTGTCATGACACAGTGGGACGATATCACCCAAAACAAAATGGAGCGGGCGCGCGAGAATGCGAAAGACCTGGAAACATTGGCATTTGATGACATTTTGTTTCCGAAACATGTCAAGGGTGGCCGTGTCTACAACCACGGTGTGAACATGGGCACCGGAAGCAAATGGGACGTGTTATCCTACGAGAGCAGAGTGGAAGAGCGTCGCCAATTGGCTGCTGATTTTGTACGGTGGAGTTACGAACGTTGTGAGTCGGTCACGAAACTCCAGGTCCTAGAGGAGATGGGCAAAGGTTGGGGACTGTACGAGACCGAGGCAGCAAAGTCCTTGTTTCGTCCGCCAAAGTCGCCCACGGTGTGCGTTCTACGAAACAAAGCCCTTCTGATGGACTTGGATGAGCAAGTCATTTCCCAAGTCAATGAGGATAAGAAAACCGCGGGGGCAGCCCCTACAGCGGCAACGCAGCAGCCAGCGGAGGAATCGACTTGGAAATGGTGGGAAATTGCAAAGGAGGTTGCGTGGACGTTTTGGGGGTTCAACAAGACGGGCAAGACCAAGCTTACTGAATATCAGGCCTCGGTGGCTGCGGACGTGTGGGAGCGTTTGAAGAATTGGTGGTCAGGGACTGCGCCGCCTCAGTAGATGGCGCGAAGTTTCTTTCCTTGTCTGTATTGGTGTTTGACTGCTGTGCTTTGTTGTTGCAAATCCGTGCCACAGATTCAGAATGAAATTGTCACTTATAGTCTGAGCCCTATCTCCACGAGTACCAATCTTCACCTCGGCTATGGACCAACAGTCGTTGTAGCTGTTTCGATTTTCAACGAAGGCAAAGAAGCCGTTTGCTGAGAAGAAGGCGGTTAGGTGTTTGGTGACCATGGAGTGATGGTTAGAGCCAGGAAGCTGAGGGCCGCAATAGGAAATGAAGAAATGACCATTCGGGTGTTTGTTCTTGAGATGTTTGTTCGGGGTTCTTTTATCTGCTGAATGCGCTATCAAAGCCCATGCCCTGTGATTGCGTAAAGAGTAATAGAGGCAGGACATAGTAAGATCAAGCTGGATCTCTCTAGTCTACCTAGTCAGGCAAGGGCCGGGCCCGGGTCCATGTCTCCTTTCTACTTAGGAAGAGTTTGGAGAGCCGCAACGATCTTGCCGTACAATGCTGATTGGTGATACAATGTTAAAAAAAAAAAAAAAAAAAGCACTTGTGGAGCGGAATTTGACTATTTTATCGACAGGAGATGCGGGATGTTCTAATCGTGGCAAACCAATCTAGAAATCAAGATGGTTTTAGATGCATTTTCTGACCGTACCCGAATTAGTCAAGGAGCAGAAAAGATGAATTGATACTTGGGGGCATACGTTCTCACTTGGATCTATAGTAGCCTGGATTCGAACAGTTCATGGCTAGCAAACGGACACAGGTCCTACTGCGCCGCAGATGATAGAACTCGTTACATCTGATGGTTTCCAATGAGGAGATAGACTTCGTTTATAATCTAGAAACTTAGTTAACAATTTTTTTGTCAGTCGTTGCTCTCAGACTTCAATTGACTTCCCCATAGAGATAAAGAAGGTCGAAAGTAAGATTGAATATGGAGTTAGACAATGCCATTATTCATGGAAGCTCAAGACTTGTTTTACAGAAGATGTAAACAATATCTAGGCAAATGACTTTGCTTACAGAAGAAGATGTACGCAATGGCTACGGTCCTTCCTATGCGCTGTCAAACCATGCTTTGCATCGCTCGATGCTCTCCTCCTGGATCCTCTGATACAACACCATTTCGTCTGCCACCTCTACGCCGAGAGCCTTCTCAAAGTCACGCTTGCTAGCCGGATTACTGGACTTCAAGTATGCCGTTGCGTTATCGCCGTTCTTGTTCAGGTTGCTCTGAAAGATACCGGCCGCGCTTATGGGGGAGGAAGTCTTCGTAGACGATGGGCTCGTAGCGAACCAGGTCGTCCTGGATCAGTTGTTTCAAGTTGAAAGACTTCGCTGCAGGTCGTGCATGACGTTTGCTTGGATTGACGTAGTAGCGAAACCATGCCAGTTCCAGGTCGCGCATCTCCTTCCACGAGTCCGGGAAACTCGCAAACACCTGAGAGAACGCTGCGCGATCGCCGGGCGTGATGGAATCTTTGATCGCTGCTGCCAGAAGCGAATCATACAACTGACGTCCTGTCACCGTTAGAGCCGCACCTCGCTGCTCTATCTCGCCGAAGCGTGCCTTGTGCCTGCCGGGCACACACTGCTTTGTATTTTCAGATTCATCAGCCTGCACAGGAAAGTTGATTGGTTCCTCGATGGCTTTAAAGCTAGTCTGCCGCAGAAGAATAGGACATTGCCGTTTCGGAGGGCCCTCGATATAGTCTTTGACGGGTATGTCCCAGTCTCGCATGCTTGATTGGACTGCGTCAATGTCCAGTACTCGTGGGGCTAGGTGGTTGATGTGCGGAGACTTGAATCCAACAATGTCGGCCAGGATCGGGCTTTCGGATGACATCTCCTGGTATTGGGCATGAGATACTGCGGCCGAGGTGTGCCACTGGAAGGCGCTCGTTGCTTCGCGGACAAACTCTTCGGCTTCAGCTTCGACAAGGCCACCGTTGGATTCATAGATGGCCAGCAGGGTAAACATCTTGTCGGAGAATATACGCCGACGGGAAAGAATCCTCGCAGTGCGTTGGCGAAGGTCATCCGACTCAATCAACTCTGGACGTAGCAAGGACACAAACAATCGGAAAGAATTTTAGAGAGCTGCGACGCTTCAGGTGCTCGGAAACAAGTCGCGTGCACAGGGACACCGGCCGATGCAAGGTCATAATATCCAGTAGGAAGCATATTCATGACGTGTAAGACGCGCCGGACCTGGCTCAGCTCGTCTGGCCTGCCGACACGTATAGCTCCGTGACGCTCCAAGTGGATTCTGTCGAGATTGTCGGTAGCGGCGAGCTTTTCGCGGAGCGCAGAGTCGTTCTCAAGTACTCCCTTATTTATCTGTCCAACTAGACTAAGCAGTTTGCCATACAGAGGGACCTCCTTGGAGTACATGGCTGACATGGCAACCGCGAAGGCTTGCCTGATGTCTGCTGACGGGACATGTTTGCGCTCAGTGCCGTTTTGCATCTTGATGATGCCCGATCTGGAGATAATATTTAGTATGTACCTGTTGGAGAAGGTCAAGGTTTGGCGATTACCGAAAGTCAATACTGGTGAGTATATAATGGTGGCAATTAGCACTGCCAGTGAACCTGGGAAGGGCAACAACCTCGAAACCTCGCGGAGCCAAGGCGCATGGTAACCGAGTCGGGGCGTAACCGGCCCCATTGCCGGGGGATGGGCATTCTGAAGCAATCTGCAGCCATCCGGGTACATCCGGGTCCATCTCCTGCCGTGAATTGGTGGTCGTGAGACCCAGACGGAGAAGCTGTGAAGTCTCGGTCGTGCATAGCCATGTCGATGTAGAAATGAGCCTTTTGATTTGGAGGTCACATCAATCTAGTCATTAAATGTTTATGGGGTCTTTTATGTTGCCGTGGCACTATGTAGCAACTCTGTCACCAAAAAAAAAAAAAAAAGGCTTGTCCTTGTGCCCGATCATCTCGGTCTGCGAGGTAGGCAACGCATTTCATCTCCACCAGAATTGCTTCCCGCGGCGCCATCTATCAGAAAAAATGATGCAAGACAGTAGATAGGAGGCGCGGGCGTCACGTCTTTTCATCTAACGTGCATCTACATAGGAGTGTAATTCACCACTACTGTTAGTTAATATATGCATCCGACGCTGCTGGCATGTTTTCCACTATGGCGTACGAATTCATTCCCTTTTGCTCGGTGTTAAGCTGTCATAGCGTGGTAAGAGCCTACTTGAATGCGATTTGTATGGTGTAGTTTAAATGTAAGAGATGTATGGTGATTCGAATTGATGCGACGATATGGCAGTCCCAAGTATGTGGAATGATGGCACGGATGAAGCTCCGATTGGCTTCACGGAGCTGCCGGGCCCACGTAGCCCTAAGTTTGAACCAGTCAGACTGTCTATGGGATACTCTGGTTGCCAACTGAATCGTCGTTGAATAAGGCCAACTACTAGTGTTCTTCAAGGCGTGAAGAGATACTTTTCTAGTATTCGATGGTCAATATTCACCGCTCCAAGTCGGACCCTGTCGGACGCAGCACTTGTATGACTTCATGCATTTCAGGCAGGTATCTTATCTATGCCCAAAAACTCTAATACATTCTGCGCCATAATGCGCTCCTTGCTCTTCGCGCACAAAAGTTTCTGGATCTGCGGATCTGTGGACAGTAGTTCCCCAGGCTGCGGCATCTCTCCCAGGGGAAACGGATAGTCGCTGCCCAGAACAATTCTTCCGACGCCAATCTTCTTGCAGATATACTCTACGAGGTCGGCGTCATGCATCAGGCTGTCCAGCCAGATGTTGGCCTGGTGCTGCTTGAAGAACTCTGCTGGCGAGATGCCCCTCGCGCTATGTGCCACAAGATCCGGCCGACAGTTGTAGCCGTGTTGAATGCGGCCCAGCAAAGGTAGATAGCTTCCACCAGCATGCGCAAAGCAGAACCGGAGCTTTGGGTGGGAGACTAGCACGCCGGATGAGAGGATTGCGTGCATGGCAAGAGCAGTCTCACTCGGCCTACAAAAGAACGCACGATTAGCTGTCAGTCCATGGACGAACAGATAGATAAGCACATACATTCCTACCAGCCATGCAGACCAATACGGTTGCCACCGGCTCTTATTCTCCCTTTCCCATTCGTAGCCCAACGGGTGCACAAAGATAGGACAGTCCAGCTCCTCGCATGCCGTCCAGAAAGGTTCGAACTCTGCACTGTCCAGGTTGCGCCCGTTAATCTCGGCTCCGATCTCCACGCCCTTCAAACCCAGTTCCTTTTTTGCACGGCGCAGTTCCACGATCGAGGCCGCGACATCTTGCAACGGAACTGTCGCCAGGCCGATGAACCGCGTGGGATATTCGCGACATACTGAAGCAATGTGATCATTGAGATATCGGGCCATAGAGGCGGCCTGTTTCGCCGGCTTGTCATAGGAAAACAGAATTGGGACGGTGCTCAGCACCTGCACATCGATCCCGGTCTCGTCCATGTCTTTTAGTCGCGCCTCGGGATCGTAACAGTTGGCTTCTACTGTTCTGAAAAACCGGTCGCCGACGTACATGTCGACTTTCTTCGGCGCTTTTGGGCCACTGATGCCGTTTGCCTGAGGGTCTTGTTCGTTGTGTGGTCTCAAAGTGATCCATTCTTGACTCGCATTTCTGGGAACAGCGTCATCCAAGTGCGCGAAGCTCGGCAGCTCAGAAGGCATGATGTGGGTGTGGACGTCGATGCGCATAGACGCAGCCTTTATGTCATTGGAGTCATGGCCCGAGGGACCGCAAAGACAGCCACAAGAGATCGTCATTTGGTGATGATGGGTTGGTGAGTCTGGGTGTAGACTAGTTGAATCTGGCAAATGGGGTTCATGGCTCTCTCGCGGCCGCCCTGTTTTCTTAAATCAACTTTAGGCTGCACAGAGGCCTGTTCTACGCCGTACGGATCAATCCGACGCAGGTGTAGATGGCTGCTGCTGTGGCGGCGAGTAGCGTCGGATATGCATCCGGCGACCAGGTCAGTTTTTCAGAACAGGCATTTTCAGAGTTGCTTTCACAATCCAGGTTGTATTTAAGAGAATGCCCCGCATTGTCAATATTTGACCCGCTTCGCCTTCCAGTAGTACCGTCATCCTTCCCACCGTAGCAGCATCACATCGCAGCCTCCCAACACCAACCCGCGCACGCCGCACTTTCAATACACGGCGAAACATCATGACTGCAACCAACGGCTTTCTCATCCCCGGGCCCCTGCAGCTGGCCTCTTGGTTAGAGAAAAATGCCGCCAGTCTCCAGCCGCCCGTGAATAACAAATGCTTGTATTCCGGCGACGACTTTGTACTGATGGCAGTCGGCGGCCCAAACACGAGAAAAGACTATCATAGTAAGTCATCTGGTGCGTTTGCTTTATGTCGGAACAAAGATAGATAACTAGTTTGAATGCTTTACAGTCAACCAAACAGAGGTGCGTTGTGGACATTCGGCGACTAGAAAGCAAATGACGTGGATCAGATACTAAACACTATGCCTTACAGGAATGGTTTTACCAGATCAAAGGCGACATGCTTCTCAAGATAGTGGAAAACGGTCATCAATTCCGGGATATCGTGATAAAGGAGGGCGAGATGTTCCTCTTGCCAGGTATGTCGCTAACCGACTATTTCTCCGGATTATACAACCATTCTCTTCTTTCATGATATGGAATATCTGACAAAGCACAGGCAACGTTCCACACTCCCCCCGCCGCCAGGGGAATACAATCGGCCTGGTTATGGAAAGGAACCGTCCTGCAGGAAGCATCGATCGTCTACGGTGGTACTGCGAGAACGAAAGGGAACATGGTGAAATACCCACCGTTATCCGTGAAGAGCAATTCTACTGTGAGAATATGGAAACGCAGCTCAAAGACGTCATTGAGGATTGGATGGGGAACGAGAGAAGTCGTGAATGCAAGTCATGCGGCAGTATTGCCGCAGCACAATAAAGCTAGTTAGTTAATAGCATAGGAGGCTGCAAAGATTGAATTAAGTTAAGGTGCTTGCGCGATACTTATCACGTAGTGGCAAGAATAATAGATGAACAATCCCCTACCCACAGATGTACCAGCTCAGATATACCAATTCAGATAAATATAATCTGAGAAACATGCGTGGCCGAATCTTGCGCCATTAACTGGCCTTACTCGTTCTCCGGTAGGTCAAAGTGGCTCCACGAAAGGACTACAAGGTCATCGGCGGCAATCTCAGCAGACAACAAGCCTGGTTCAGAACTTAGAATGGGGGTTGAAGGTTGAATTTGGCGGTGGAAGACAAGTCGTTTCCCTGTGCTGCTGCACTCCGACTGGTCTGGACTGTTGTAGTTCAGAGGTATTGTTGATTGTCATATTCGGAGGGAAACATGAGTCTATATACACAACGAGCAGGGCAATGTTGATTCCTCAAGAATATCAACAATGGAGTGTGACGTTATATACTAATTACTATCCCTATACAGAATGGCCGTCCTGATCCACCTCATAGAATGGCTGTGCAGATCCCGCAATCAATCCAACTTCATGCACATATTTCTCCCACTCCTCCATCAGGTCTGCTAGGATCTCTGGTTTTTGATCCGCAAAGTCGACTCGTTCACCGGGATCACTCTTCAGATCATACAGTTGCCATTTCTCGGGCCCATATGGCTTGGGTATATACACCGCTTTGAATCTTCCCTTCCGGATAGCTTGTCTCCCAAAGAGCTCCCATCCCATGGCCATATCGTCAGGATGAATGCTGCCTGTCTGTCCTGCGAGATGAGGAATCCAAGATTTGCCACGGATTGGCGCGACTGTGCGGCCGCAGTAAGTTGTTCCTGGATGTTGCACCCCGGCCAGTTCAAGCACGGTCGGGGCGATATCCATGACGGTCGCAAATGCGTGGTCGATGTTCGGCATGTATCTCGTCAACGGTGGATAATTCAAAACAAGAGGGACGCGAACCCCGCCCTCTGTTGTAAACGACTTATACAAACGCCCTGGTGCAGTCGCAGCAGAGGCCCAGTGTGGACCGTACCAGACAAAGGAATTCTTCTTACCCAAGTTATCCAACGAGTTGTCATAATAGTTCGCAATATGCTCATGGACATCTCCCTTAATTATGGGAATGGCTTCTAGCAAGAGACCTTCTGCGCCATTGTCTGACATGAATAATACGAACGTGTTGTCTAATTCACCTTCGTTGCGGAGGTATTGCAAGACACGTCCAATTTGCTGATCCATGTTTTGAACCATACCTGCAAAGCATTCCATTGTCCGAGAAGAGAATCGTCGTTTTGTCGAGTCAAGTGATTCCCAGTCTTTAGAAAGATCATGGCCTCCGATTGCCACAACGTCATGCGGGATCGCATGTTCAGGGATCAGACCAAGGTTCTTGAGACTGCTGAGGCGAGTTTGGCGGAGTACCTCAGGTCCCTCATCATAAACACCACGGTAGTCCTGGATATCGCTTTCTGGTGCTTGCAGTGGCCAATGAGGTGCGGAAAAGGCGAGATATGCAAAGAATGGTTTCTCCTTTTGCTTTGAATCTCGTTCATCAAGGTACTGTATAAGCTTGGTTGCAAACGCTTCAGAGGAATAGAAGTCCTCTCCCAGTTCGTGGGGCTCAATCTGCGCATCGTCTTCCACATAGAAGGCATTTATTTCTCCCAGGATACCTGGAGCTCTTTTGTCCGCTTGTAATTGGGGTTCCCAGGCAAAATGATTTGCAGCTCCCTGGAAATTGTTAGTATTATACCTATGAGAAATATTATACATGGGTGAGACACACTGGGAGTAGTGAAAAAGATCGATCGAAGCCTCTCCGGCTTGGCCATCGATCAGGGGTCAGACCAAGATGCCATTTTCCTGACATCATGGTATGATAACCGGCAGATTGAAGCAACTCTGGCACAGGCACTACTCGGTCATTCAGGTAACCTTCATACCCAGGTTTTCCTTTCTGGTTCTCAGACCACATTTCAGCCATTGTCCCAATACCGGCGATATCTGCACGAGAGATACTCAGTTGCTCGAAATCTGAGTGTAGATCCGGACGACTTACGGTTATCCGTTCCACTTAGGAGCATGGCTCGAGTAGGCGAGCATGCTGCCGCAGCATGAAAGTCAGTGAATCGAATACCTCCGTTCACCAGACTATCGATATTAGGAGTCTTGATTTCCCCGCCAAAGCACCCAGTATCGGAAAAGCCAAGATCATCAGCAACAATAATGAGGAAGTTAGGTTGTTCTGCCATGGCTTTCATCAGAGACCGCGACGTCTGAATTGTCATTCGAATTACGAGGAGACCCCATGTATTTCACATATTTCACACATTTCCGAACCAGAGTAGCATGGCTCCTATCTCTTGGAAAGTTTCCCGAGCGTTCGCAAATTCCCTCCTCCGTCTAGTGGAAAGCTTAAATTCCCACACTTAGGTAATTAGAAAGTGGGCATTCGACTAGAAGAATTCACGTCGTAACGTTTTCAGACTGTGAGTAGATATTTTGCCGTTGGGTTCTGCGATTCTGGGGAAGTAAATTGAGTTCGCGATGTGGGCCAGAATTTAATTCGCGCTCACGGAGCGGCCTCCGATTGGGTCCCGTCTCCGCGTGCTCTTCAGGGACCGGCTTCCGATTGGATCGATATCCGTCAGGGAGTGATTTTTGCTACGCGAACTCAAAATTATATACTCGTAACCGAGAGGCGAGATTGGGCAATGCCCCATCTTCTTCTTTGAGCTGATCCTGTGGTTATCAAACCTAACTGGTATCCCACTAGTTATTACACAAGTTATTATGGGAAT
Source organism: Aspergillus sydowii CBS 593.65 (assembly GCF_001890705.1). NCBI lineage: Eukaryota > Fungi > Ascomycota > Eurotiomycetes > Eurotiales > Aspergillaceae > Aspergillus > Aspergillus sydowii. Next base: position 165,858 of record NW_024467871.1, read on the forward strand.
TGAGGTTTGTTCCGATGTACCAGCACTCAAGTACTTTTACTGGTGACCGTATTTGAAACTTACAACTAGGTCGGCTCGACCGACAACCATTTGGATCCGGGGTAGATTATGTGGGGTATCCATCTATGGCTATTGCTTAATATCCAGTTTATTTTACCGGCCTCTTGCTTCGTAGATTTCAAGTCTATGTTCTACTCCCCTTCTACATTGCTCATTGCACTTCCCCGTGTCTCCACCTGAGAAAACTTGCAAGTTCAACGATTTCGGCTTCTGGATATACTACTATGACAGGCCACAATGGAAGTGAGTCCATCGATCTGGACGTACTTGGTTCCCCGTCGACGACGGAGAATCAACTAAAGCCGAGCGTCCAAGATGTGCGTGAAGAGGGCCAGTCAGTTAAGAGAGGGTATTTGACGCACACCACCAGTCGCTCGTTTTTGGTTCTCTGACTCTGGCGATAGACTCAAAACCCGGCACTTTACACTCATGGCCCTTGGGAGTGCGGTTGGCACGGGGCTCTTCCTGGCTATCGGCGAGGCACTCAGTCGTGGAGGGCCATTGTCTGTGTTTCTGTCCTATTCGACCACTTCGCTGGCGGTTTATGCAACGGTAAGTCAGTCACAAAGGGTACTATCGAGAAACACGGGACAGCTAACTTCTAATAATCGCCTTTCAGATGCAGTGTTTAGGAGAGATGGGTACTTGGATGCCCGTTCCGGGGGCCGTTCCAACCTATTGTTCTCGGTTTGTGGACGATGCTCTAGGATTCGCAGTAGGTTGGAATGTCAGCAGTACCAATCAACCCCGGTCATCAATGATTGAAGCGCTTATCTAGCTAACAAGCTGACAGGTTTGGTACGCTAACGCGATGGTCGTCTGCGCTGAGGCGTCTGCCGCGGCTCTGGTGATTGAATACTGGACCACTTCGGTGAACCCGGCCGTCTGGATAACAATTATCATTATAGTTGTGGTCCTGCTGAACATCATTGTCGTATCCATATTCGGCGAAGCAGAGTTCATATTCAGTATCATTAAACTAGCAACGATGGTAGGGTTGCTCATCCTGTCACTGGTCATCGATCTTGGTGGCGCTCCTGCCCAGGACCGACTAGGGTTCCACTACTGGATGGACCCCGGCGCAATGAGAGAGTATATAGGAACTGGCCCTACCGGGAGATTCGCAGGTTGGTTTTCAACTGTGGTCGCCGCTGCGTTTGCGTTTGGCGGCTCCGAGGGTATCATCGCGGCTGCTGGTGAGGCCCAGAACCCACGGAAGAACATACCAATGGCAATACGCATCATCTTCTTCAGAATCCTGCTCTTCTATGTGCTGGGGTCCTTCGCAATCGGACTAATCGTTCCCTACGATGACCCCAGGTTGTTACACGGCGGCGCTGGAGCGGCTGCTTCGCCGTGGGTTATCGCCATTGTCAACGCCGGAATACCAGTGTTGCCGTCCATTCTGAATGCAGTTATTCTGGTCTCAGCGGTCTCAGTTGCTAATAACATGCTTTTTAAAGCCTCTCGCTATCTGTATTCTCTTGCACAACGTGGCCAGGCACCGCGGTTTCTCCTACGCTGTTCATCAAGGTAGGATATCCGAATTTACCTTGACACTTCCCGAAAAGTCTCGAGTGACTGACTCTTCTCTTTCTAATAGGGGAATCCCATACTTCGCTGTTAGCATAACATCGTCCGTGTCTCTGCTCACCTACATGAGCGTCTCCAACGGCGCAGACAAGGTCTTCCTGTGGTTCATGAACATCACAACATTCAGCAGTTTCTTGACGTGGATGACTATCGCCCTGTCATATATTCGTTTCCGCGCAGCCATTAATGCCCAGGGCGTTGGAGTCGACTCACTCCCATTCCGGACCCCTTTCCAACCCTACGCCGCATACTTCAGCCTTGTGTATTTCGGCTTTGTTGCCCTGGGAAATGGATTCGCTGTCTTCACGGATGGGAACTGGTCAACTTCGGATTTCATCGCAGCGTACATTGGTTTGCCGATCTACATCTGTCTCTTCGTCTTTTGGAAAGTCTTCAAGAAAACCAGGTTTGTCCGGGCTCGCTCCGCCGACATTTCGGTGCCTGAAGGAGCGGTTATTCATGAGGGAATGGACTTAGAGAACGCCGAAGTCAGCCAGTCACAGGCCGTAAAGGAGACTTAATGTACCGTTATTATACTTCCAAGCTATCTCTCAGCATCGTGCTTTGTACCAAAGACTTGATTTGTAATATTGCGGAATAGCAGTCTTCAAGGGCGTATGAAGTGCTAAGCCATGAACTATATTAACAGTCTGCCATCCCTACGAGTGTCTATAGACATTCCCGCAGTAAGTATGTGTTGTTTTATATTTGCTATTACTATGGTATAGTAGGAACTGGGCCCAAATCCAAACATTTTCAGATTATCGTATGTGCTGGTGCAGAGCGGGCCTTAGCGAAGACCCTCGGTTGCTGGTTTATTTGGCGCAATGATGTTCTTAACGTATCCAAATACTACAAAGCTTACCAAAAATGGGTACCTACATGCCGGTGCCCAGGGGCCATTCCACAGTACTGCGTGCGTTTAATGGACGAACTTTTGAGGTTTTCTCTGGGCTGGAATGCGAGCATGGACGACATCAATCTAAAACTAATTTTCCTTGGATCATGTCCTATATTTTACGTAGACAAGAGAAGCTTGCATGCCGAGTGGGTGCGAATGTAAATAATTGTGGTTTATGCTTTCGAGACACATCCTAAATAGCAGTATATTGTACAGAACGCTCCTTTTTTTTTTATTATTCAGTTTTTATTCTGATGAGCAGCTTTCCGGTTGTCTTCTGGGTCGTAAGATCATCCTGGGCCTGTGCCACCTCTTCCAAGGGATATTCACCACCAAACTCCGGCCGCACGACTCCAGATCCAACCAAGTCCAGTAGCTGTTGTGATCGAAGGACAAACTCATCCCTTTCAGTAATGTAGTTCGCCAAAGTTGGTCGCACAAGCTTGACATTTTTCTTGCTCAAATCCAGGACTCGGAAGCTCGATACGGCGCCACTGCTGTTGCCATACGAGACCAGAGTCCCCTTTCTCCTCGTACAGGCTAGGTCTTGGGCAAAGGTGGCCTCTCCAACCCCACTGAGGACCGCATGACAGCCCTTATTGCCCGTTAGACTCATGACTTCTTTCTGCACATCATTTTCCTTGTATAGAATAATATGATCGCATCCGTGTTTCTTTGCAATCTCTGCCTTTTTCGGCGTCGACACAGTGCCGATCACAGTTGCCCCGAGGTGCTTGCACATCTGCACGAGCATACCGCCTGTGCCTCCGGCTGCCGCTTGGATAAGAATCGTCTGCCCCTGCTCGACCTTGTGACCATCTTGAACGATCGTCCATGCCGTCAGCCCCTGGAGCATGATCGCAGCACCTTGCTTCATTGATATCAATGGAGGCAAGACCATGACGCTCTCTGGTGCCGCAGAGACATATTCTGCTGCAGTGCCTTGGGTGAAGACTGCCACTCGGTCCCCGACCTGGATACCGTATGACGGAGGTACATTGCACCCAATCTTGACAATGATACCGGCACCTTCACGGCCGACCTGCAGAGGTAGCTTTACCGGATAGAGGCCACTGCGCTGGTATGTATCGACAAAGTTTACCCCGGCATAATAGACCTTTACCAGGACTTCCGTCTCGTTCATGGTTGGGAGAGGATGTTCTGTGTCTATGCGAAGCACCGAGGAGTCTCCATGCTTGTCGAAGACTGCCGCTTTCATGGATTGTGGAAGTGTGTCCATTGTAGTAAGTTGGCGCGCAATATTTGATGTTTTATCGAGATATGCAGGTTCCATTTCTGGACAAGAATTGAAGTCAGAAAGACGTAAAATAGCTAAGTTTGATATGTTACTCTAGTTGTATGTAGACAGAGAGGAATCCTCACCTTGGGGCTGCTTCCGACGGCGGCGGCACCGCGGGAAGGCCCGTGAGTGGTCCATTTCGTGATGGGCGGGGCCACTGCTGTCGGATAGCTCCGTGATTGGCTAACCCCATCTATACTGATCGGCGGGTCAAAGAAGCAGCCATACCGGGCAAAACCCACAAGTCAACTCTCGGTAGGAGAGCCGACGGAAAGAGTCGAGGACAAGCATTTCTCTGCGTCAGCTTTAAAAATACGTTTCCCGCCTAACACACATGTAACCTGTGACGGAGTATTTGCCCTGTTCCCTGCCATAAAAGGTGACATTTAGAAGATACTCGCACGTCTCACTGCTATTCCTCTTCTTCATCTTGTGTCCCCCTGGTTTGAGACGCTTCTCTCACAAGCCTTCCCTTAATTTCGCCATGTTCACCCAGTCTAATGGCCTGAAACCTACGTTCCCCGAGAATGCGGCCTCGAAGGAGTACGCTGCATCCTTAGACGCTGCAGATCCGTTGGGTGCGTTTCGTCACAAGTTCATTGTTCCGTCAAAGGCCAATCTCGCCTCCAAGAAGCTCGCGAAGCCCAGTATGTTCCGTGACAGAACCCGGTGTGATACTTCTCCTAACGTGCCATGCTCCAGATCTCTCAAGCGACCCATGCATTTACTTTTGTGGCAACTCCCTTGGTATCCAGCCCAAGGCTACTTCACGGTATCTAGAGGCTCAGCTAGACACATGGTCATCGATTGGGGTCAATGGGCATTTCACGAAAATCGAAGATTCCCCGCTCGAGCCGTGGCAGTCACTTGCCGATCAGGCCGGGAACTCGATGTCTAAGATTGTCGGGGCGGCACCAGAAGAGGTTACGGCAATGGCTACGCTTACAGCAAACCTGCATTTATTAATGGCAAGCTTCTATAAGCCCACGGCCACTAAGCACAAGATCCTCCTCGATTGGAAGGCATTTCCTAGTGATCATGTACGTCTACCTATCCCTGGTAGTACCTATATGGGACTAACTCATATCAAAACCTAGTTTGCTATCGAATCCCATATTGCTTGGCATGGCCTCGACCCGAAGCAGTCCATGGTCCTTATTGGCCCAGACGAGGGGGAATACAAGATCTCCACAAAGAAGATATTCTCATATATCAACCAGCATGCGGATGAAGCAGCACTGCTTCTTCTCCCCGGGGTCCAGTACTATACTGGGCAGCTATTTGATATAAAAGCAATTACAGAGTATGCACAGTTCAAAGGCCTTATCGTCGGCTGGGACCTAGCTCATGCATACGCGAATGTGGAACTGAGACTCCACGACTGGAATATAGACTTCGCGGCATGGTGTACCTATAAGTATGGAAATGCCGGGCCCGGGGCCATGGCCGGCCTCTTCATCCACGAGAAACATGGGCGCGTTGATTATAGCCAAGGGGAGGATTCTCCCCAATTCCGACACAGGCTGACGGGCTGGTACGGCGGTCACAGATCTACTAGATTTAAAATGGATAACAGTAAGTGATAGATCCGCCTCTTCCATCCTATAGCCAGCCTTCAGCATCCTAACATAACCGCCGTTGCAGAGTTCAAGCCTACCCCGGGCGCGGCAGGCTTCCAGCTATCAAACCCATCAGTCATTGACCTCGCCTGCCTTTGTGCCTCACTTTCTGTATTCGATGAAACGTCAATGGCCGAACTGCGCTGTAAATCAGTGCAGTTAACAGCCTATCTTGAGTATCTCCTGTTAAAGGACACAACGGATGACACCCGTCCATTCCGTATCATTACCCCGTCAAATCCTGAAGAAAGGGGCGCGCAGCTGAGTCTCCTGCTCAAGCCTGGCTTACTGCACAAGGTTACTAGCAGGTTGGAAGAGGCTGCAATTGTTTGTGATAAACGGGAGCCCGGTGTTGTACGTGTCGCGCCAGTTCCGCTGTACAATACTTTCTCCGAGGTGTGGTTGTTTGTGGAACAGTTCCGGGCTGCGTTGAACGAGTAAAGCGATTTACATTGTTGACGCTTGAAATATGCCTGGCTTTACAGCTGATAAACATCCTACCCAGAGATCAATGGTGACGGACCACTTTCTCAGAATTATGGACAAAGAACTAAAAGTAATTAGAAGGATACTGAATTCCATATCTTTGATTTGCAGCGGACAGTAAATTGAGAATGGCGGGTAGATGCCTAGCCTCAAATCGACAAAATTGTCGAACTCGACAACGCAAGGCTGCGGGTCTCATAAGCATTTGCAAGCGTCCAAAGACAGCCTTCTTGATAGGTAACTCAGGCGTCTTTGTGCCACGGAACTGGAAAATATTCGCACAGTGGTCTCTAGTTATTTGCAACATCGATGTGCTTCCACCCTTCAGCACATTCTAGTATAAAGGTACATCGCCAATTGGCTCCGCCGAAACTAGCCTGAATGATACAAAGCATCAGTGGTGCCACGGAAACAAGCCCTTACCGAGTCAAGGTCTTGTGACTGTTAAGTGGATGTTAATCTGCCACCAGTTGAGGAGCCCGCGTATATATCACAGGACGACAGGCATTTGCAGACGACGACATGAAGGCCCTAACAAAGACCATTCGGTCAATGACGTAGGTATTAGCAAGACCAGACCTGCTGTCTCTGAAGCGCCGAAAATCATGGGTTGCGCCTCATCACAAGAAGCGATTACTTGAAGACATCAAGAAATAGCTGAAGGAAGATATTGTAGATTAGACCAGGAACGAGAACCGTCGAAAGTGCGGCGGTTGTGAAGAGGTTTCTCCTGCCCATTAGAATCAAGTAATGATAAGTATGACGACGGCAGCATTTCAAACCAGATGAATGCTTTATCAGTAGTGTTACTTGCAGAGCAGAACCATGTATCATGTCAATCACAGAGTATGCGTATCAATCAAGGGACCGCATCAAACGTCGCATCTCCAAAAAAGCTCGCAGTCAGATCTTCCGATGGCAGTGATAGGGCTGGGAGGTCGGTGAGAAGAAAATCGTCAATGCCCATTGCTGAAGCCGCAGCAGTATAATCGTGGGGCTCGCGGAGAACAGACAGCGCGTTTAAGGATGTAGGCATGGTAGAGCAAGGAGATTGTGGAACGAAAGGATCCTGCAGTAGCTTCTGCCGCTTTGGTTGCTGTGCATAAGGTTCCCAATTTTGGCAACGCTTAGACGATGAGACCGCACTCTGTGGTGTGCTTAATATACCCGGCTCGGCTCCATAACCCCTGTTATCTGTTGCGCTTCTTGATGAGTCTTCCTCGTTTGGGCTTCCGGTAGTGTCGGTTGTGCGAGGCTGCCCATCACCTTGGTGGATTGTCTTACCAGCCGCCTGGCCGTATCGATTGAATACTCCATGGAATAGTTCGTGCTTGGTGAAGGCAATCTGTGTCTGGTGCATATCCTCCTTAGTGAGCTCTTGGTACTTTTTTATTTGGGGCCACTGGATGGTAATCTTCTGTAACATCTCGAAGCCAGTCTCGACATCAGACCAGGCTCTGCTATTAAAATTCATGTTTCGGGCTAGCCGCATGCAATGTAATAGGACTTTGACACTGGCATAGACAGCGCGGCCCTGTTGGATTATAAAATGGCTAGGTGGCACGGTAGTAATCACCTGTGGTGTAGCTCTTATACAATTAGATGCAGCCTCAGCGCAATGTAGGAATGTTTCAGGTCCCGCGACGTCAAAGCACTCAATGTACGTCCGGTGGAGAAGGACAACGCCGATATAGTAAGAGGATACAGCGATTGTCTGCAGCGCTAGTGGACGTTGGCTTGGCTCTTCTATCCTTGGCAACACCTGCTTGGTATAGTAATTTTCCAGTTCAATATTATAGCCTTCAATGCATGTTCGCAGCATATCCCACATTTTAGAATCCTGGATATAGTAGGACTTGCGGATCTGTCGCACTGACTTGTAGATGCGGCCGATTGTGATATGAAAATCTGCAATAACCGAGAACCAGGGGTCTGTCTTTTCCTCGAGCGCTAGCATTGACAGGTCATGCTCGGCAGTATCAATTGATAACGGCTTGGAGAGCGCTGTTGATAGGGAGCAATCCAGAATATATAAGCACCACCAGACATTGCCGCGCGTTGCCAAAATCGGGTCTGTGTCCGCGCCCGATATATCCGCGCCATCTTGAAGGTCCAAGCTTTGATATAGGCGGATTGCGTTGCCCACGACGGTCCATGCCTCGCCTACCTTCCCACTCTCGATAAGGTAAATGCTGAGAAGACTTAGTGCAATAATAGAGTTGATCGCATTCATTCCATGCCGCTGGTACAACAGACTAGGGCATTTGGAAGTTGCATGAGAGTACAGTAGATCTCCGAGGTCTTCCTGTTTATAGTCGTAGCTCTGGCTGGTTGAATATCGCATGGCCCGCTGGCATGGCGGATGCAGCCACCGCTAGCAGTGCGTACAAGAGAAAGGAAAACCCGCTGTCATCGCTATCATCTTCATTACCGCGATTGTCGGCGTCACTGCGACGAGCAGACAACCAGCGGTCATATAGCGGCTGAAAATCGCGCCATTGGATAATAGGGAATATCGGATAATAAGAGCAATAAAATATGTCAATCAAGGCTTGCTGTAGCGGCACCGGCAATCGCGTAACATCTGCTCCAGCAGGTTCTGAATCTGGAGGCGCAGAAGCCCTAATGTCCTCCAGCAAAGTACCAGGGGTGTCAAGAACCAGTCCATCCAACAAGTTGCCCTCGTTGCTCTCGTTGTTCTCGTTGGTTTTAGGAGGTGAGTGCGGTGCCGGCACATCGGCTGCGTCTGTAGGATGCGCGCACTGGACCTCCTCTCGCGGCCAGAGATCCATGCCATCATGGACAGCGGGCCCCAGTTGGTCTACGGGGGAACAAGGAGTGCGATGGCTATCCTTGTTATGTTGGTTGGACGACTGCTGTTGCAACATCTTTTCCATTGTTCGAACTCGGCTCTCAAGTTTCATGACATATCTATCGCAGGGTTCAGTGACCGACCATACAATGTGAAACAAGCCACTCACTGGGAATCCGGCAGCCTCATGTTGGTGCTTGGCTCAACGTAGACACATTCTGCTTGGTTGCGAGTGCAGCTCTGACACGGGTGCACCCCGTCACATTTTATTTTCTTGCGGCGGCATGCTTGACAAGCACGCCAAACTCTCTGGCGCTCAAGCATCGGTGTTGTTGAAGCTCGATAGACGCAGGGAATCAATCAATGGACAAATTTGGGGTAGGGATGATGGACAAAGGAGAAGCCAGTGGAGGAATTGAGGAGAACTGGTCGGTCCGAATGCACCCGCAACGACGGCGTCTGGGCCAGACAAGAAGGTTTATTAATTAATTGGCTGGCTTTGTTTTACCAAATAAAATGCCCTGATTGGGGTAAACTTGCGCGCATTTACCCCATTTACCCCAACTATGCGTCACTAAACTCGCCACATATGGGTCTGACCGCACTCGTCCATGGTTCCTGAGCCTTACATGTCTTCATATTCCGGGGTTGCCAAGAAACATGATGCCTGAGCAAGAAAGGTTATACCTACTGTATGGTTGATTTTTATTAGTATTATTATTATTATTTGTTTGATGGACGAGGAAAGCTCTCCGAATTGAAGATAGCTATAGATAAGAGGGAGTACCAGTACCTCACTTTCTACCCAAGTATAGACTGAGATTGGGGAGAACATAGATAGTGAAGGTAAATATATTCTAAAGTTGGGTTAAAAAGTATAGGATAAATAGCATGGAGCTCTTTTACCCTTCTCCCCCCACTCACCCAAGCGTGTGATACTCTTACTATATTGTTCTGCTTGTACCTGCACTCACCAAAACTCGGTGTCTACCGCTCCTAAAAACAGAACAGTCCGGAACCACAAATCACTGGCAAATCACCACAAAATCATTCGATGAAGAATCTCAGGGCTACTCGATCAAAAGTGGCGATCTGATCAATGGATCTGCATGCGGTGCCTTCGGGAAACGATGCCCACCCATTTTGATTATTTCTACCAAGGTTTTATAGGCTGCACTTGGAATAGCTCCGGAGTATTGATTTACTTATACATGACTTATATCTGACAGGGATACAAATTGTGCGATTATTAGGACGCTGTGCCCTTGCAAAGAAGCCCTGGTGACCGAGAGACTACTAGACTGGCTTCTCGCCTAGAAGAGCGAAGCTTCCTTCCTTGTCAACCTTACTATAACAGTGGCCATCGTGTCCAGCCTGCCTGCTAGTCTGCACTGCCTCTCTCGCTCGCGGGCGCATCTCCTTTTCATACTCTCTGACAGCGTCATTCATTGACATGTGGCCATCAGCAGCAGATTTGATAGTATCCGCGAGCTGACAGGCGTCGACAATGGCATGGTTCACTCCCTCGCCGCGATCTTCTCAAGTTAGCTGGAATTGGCTTCCCCACGGGCAGGTACACTTACAGATCACCATACAGTGGGCCGCGTCGCCAATCAAGGTGGCGGTGCCGTTCCAATTGTCCCACTCAACAGAGGGCCAGTCGACTAGATTGACGCGTAACGACAGTGTCATCGGGTAATGAGTCCACCATATCGCGCATGCGAGGGAAGAATGGCCGGCCTTTTTGTTTGAACACTTCCAGCAAGGGTTGGTTGAACAGTCCCTCGTCCGCATCAGACTCCATCCAGGAAAAATACACCTGTGCACGGTAGGGCCTCCCGGGAGCTGTGGGAGTGTCTAGCAGAGACCAAAAGACAAAGGTATCCGTTTCTGGGTGCGTACCCATGAAATAGAGCGGATCGACGTTGTCTTTGAAATAAGCGACCTGTTCTTCGCTCATCGTCACGGCACAGCCCAACGCATTGATAGGAAGGCGATGCAGTTTGTGATTTGTGGGCGCGAGAAACTCGCGAACCATGGACATCGAGCCATCTGCACCCACCAGGACATTTCCTACAGTAGTCGTGCCATCTGTAAACCGGGCTCGGACACCTGCCTCCAATTTCTCAATATCAACGAGTCTTTTACCCCACTTCAATGCGAATTAGCCTCAAACAGACAAGGATAAACAGATCAAAAGGAAATTCTGGCTGACCTTGATGTCCAGACCCTCCATGAGAGCCCTGCGAATCCCGTCGCGTCTCAGCCGGAGTCTCTTGCTTTTGGGAACAGACTGCTCGACCTTTCCAGTCGCGCCGTTGATCCAGGGGACCCCGCGGACTTCATCACGACCAACGGCAGGATTCACCTGCGCTTCACAAACACGGTCATAAATCTCGGGCAGAACATGCGCTTCCCATGTGGTCAGAGTGGAGTGGATGGAAACCCCCCATCCCTGATGGCGAACTTCCGGGGAATCGTCGCGCTCAAAGACTGTACAGGGGATTCCGTGACGTCGTAGGGCCTGGGCCAGCGTCAAACCGGCAATGCCTGCTCCGATATACAATTCGTCAGAACGCGATTCCAACGCGCGTGTTGGATGACTTGAAGGCTTACAATAAGGACACCCTCGCATGTGGGGTCTGTTGCGGGAACATTGGAAGACATTGCTGGCGGTTTGAAAAGTACATTGTGAATTTTAGTCGGGTGCTGGGACGGCCTTTATATAACTTTCGTTCTTCGACTCGACACGATATTTCCCGAGCACTGAGGTGTTAGTGCCCGGCACATTTGTGCCGGGGAGGGTAATGAGATGCTCGAGTTGCCTCTCTGAACAAGCCGGGCGACATTTAGCATATATACTGGCTGGTGGAGCTGGCCCACGCCAAGTGCAGATCGTTTCTCTGTCGGATTTCCAATTGCCGAGCTGTGGCCTCGTCAAAAATACTTCCGCTTACGAATCGGAAGCTGGAAGTTGTGTCTGGCTCCGAAGCGAGATTCAACCCATTACTCTTTGCTACAGTTGTAGATAGGCGGGTCAGGCTTCAGCCAAGCTGGACGCTCTGGTTGCTGATACACGGTTATCCTCTTCCTAGATGCGGACCTCTATATCTAGCTAATATATATTTCTATATAGCCACAAGTTGGCAATTGATACCTTCCTTCATTGAACAACTCAATGCAGGAATCCACCCTGCAGTCGGGGTCCCTGGAATTTACGATTAGCGTGAATAAACCAGTTCATCACCGCGAAGGTAGCCATAACCCCGACAACAGCAGCGGTATAGTCTAGAATTCAGAGTTAGCAGGCTTTCCCTCCAACACGTCTGAACTTACTCATGTTTCCTCCCGTCACGGGAAGCCGGACAGGAAAGCAATACATGACGGTGACCAAAATTGCAAACAACACCGTCACAATGTTGGCCAGCCACCCGAACGGCCCTAGACGAACGCTTCGATTCTTTGCTAATACCTGTTCTGACCGTTTGTGCCACAAGAGCAGGGCAACCGGAATTGCGAAACCGCACTGCTGAAGCAGCATTCCGCTGCCCACGAACGCCTCGAATGCAGTCGAAGAGCCCAGCTGGATACAGCCGATGATGAATATAACCAAGGCGTTACCGGCGAGGGCCCACACGGGCACTTGGAGCCTTTTGTCGATGTGGCCGAAGAGCTTGGACCCGACCAGTGCGTTGTCGCGCGCGAATGCCCAGGTTAAGCGTGAGGCGACCTCCTGGCATGCGTTCAGTGCGAACAGAGCTACTGTGAGAAGACATGTTACAAAGACGGTTGCTGCTTCGCGAGACCTCGTCGCTTGATACCATATCTCGTATATTGGGACCCTAGATAAACATCTTGTTAGTAACTGTAGGTAGAACTGGCTCATGGTAGCCACACTTACCCAGTCAGATCCTCCATTACTTTATCGATATCCGTTAGGCAATAAAGCATGGCAACAGCAAAAGGAAACGCAGTGACGAATCCAATCACAATCGAACTAAACAAAGCTCTGGGAACGGTCTTGGTGGCATCTGTGCATTCTTCTGCTAAATGAATGGCCCCATCGATCCCGGCATACATGAAGTTTGGGTTCGCCATGCCGGTCAAGAACACCAACCCGCGGGAATCCCAGGTCCAGTCATGGTCAGGGTAATATGTCCAAACCAATGAACTTGAGCTGTAGTTCTCTGCGCGGGACAGGCTGGTGACGAAGACAGCGACGAAGGCGGCCAGCGAGAACACCGCTAATTGCAATACTTAGTAAGTGGGCTTGCTTGCATGGGACATGGATGAAGCATACCTCCAACACTATGTATCCATTGTGTCTTCCGGAGAACGAAGATGTTGTAAAGTAGAATGACAATGTTCGTGGCCTGGTAGTACAAGAAGTCGTGCCAGACAGGGAGGTCCAGACTAGGGTTATAGAACACACGCATTCCATTGACAAAGGTCCCAATCTGTACAGTGACTCCAACACAGATGGACAGCCAGCCGTAGATGTTGAATGCGGCGCAAGCGTAACTCTGCTAGTATTAGCCTAATGGCCACTGCGAACTCCATACAGATTACTTACGATGACTCGATGGTATTTCTTTGGAGCAAGGATCGAAGCCCAATGGTACGGACCCCCTGCCGTTGGATATACACTGGATAGCTCGGCCATGCTTGCAGCAGAGCATCCAAGTGCAAACAGGACAACAAGAATGCCATACACAATCGACACGCTGCCGCCCGACTCCAGGCTGACGGTCAAGGTAGCCGCCAGCCCGACCCAACTGTTACAGATATTATATCCAACTGAGACAATGCCCAAGGGGCCAATGGTTTTCTCCAACTCCTGTTCGATGCCAAGATTGGCAAGACTGGCATGCGTAGTTGGGGGTTGGATGACGTCTAGGGAACATGAGCTGCCTGGGTACGGTGTGTAGTAGGTATTGAGCGGCTTACCTCCTTTCTCTGTGTCAACCCCTGTAGCTGTCAGTAATTACTGTTTCCAGGAATAGAAGAGTAGTAGACGCACCGTGGGATGATGGGTCTAGCTCGGCTTTCGGCGCATTCTTGGCAATGGGGTTATTTGTTTCGTCTAAGGACATATTGAACTATGCTCTCGCACGAAGTCAGATTGGGTTATTGTAGTAGGGCTCGCTCCCTGACAGGGGAATAGGCGGCAATTTGTAGGGAGGGCTCTGTCATGTCCGGGGATTGATCGGCCGTGTACGGCGTATAGATGGAATGGACTGTGGAGACTGCAGAGTGCGGGGAATATTGGAGTAGGAGTACCGACATAAGACATGCGCATATCTCTGTGAACAACTTGATACGCCCTTCTCTCCGATTTGCTCTGCTCTCAGATTCCCTCGGCGATCGCCAGTGGTCGCCGCGGAGCTCATTTGTCCTGCCCTATTTGGAATGCCAACGCAGGCTCCAAGCGGGTATGGCGCCCTGGTTGTTACATGGACCTGCACACTTCCTGTACATCCCTCGGTCATCGCTATTAAGCAAAGTAATGACAATGACTGCGCTATTAAATTCAAGGTCCTTTCGCTATCCCTACCCTGCGGTCATACACGCTCGACTGCTCTTGGCCCGCCCACACCTGTGTAAAACCCCAACTTCCCAGTAATATCAGTTTTATCCCACAGGACGACAAGATAAGAGCTAGATCATTATGGATCGAGTACTGAGAATCCTCAGTGGCAGGTGCTCTCAGAGGAGAGTTCACTGGCCTGGGTAAACCTGTCAACAACCCCTGGAAGGCGACTGGGTGGCTCAAACAGATAAGCTCAACCAAGACTCACGACAGTCCTTGGCTGAGTTCCGAGCTACCAAGCGCTAATCGAGCTCGAGTTGTCAACCGGCGCATGCCCTGCGTCCTCTGGAGGCAGTAGGCAGTAGCGGCCTGGTCCAGGCTGCCTCAGGCTCCACACCGCTAGGCTACAGGCCCGATTGGGATTAGCGGCCCGCTGTTGCGGCCTTGGTGCCTGAGGGTGCCTACCCGTGCCTGCTCGTATACAAACAACTGATTTATTTAACTCTCCTTTCCATCCTCATCCCCTCGTCAATTGCATCCATTATCTCCCTCTCCATCCTCTATCACATCCAGTTTATCTCCTCGCAATGACTACCCTCCCTCATCTACCTGCAAAGCACTCGGCTTTCATCCAGCATGTTACTGCCCATCCGACTACTCCGATAACTGAGCTTGTCAGGCCATATAATGAGTACGATGCAGTTCTCCGCAAGATATACGCCCAAGAGCCACTCCATCCTGCAGTCGCAGACAATCTCCTCAACGTCGTGCCTCTCTTCGACTCCAATGGCTCAGCATATCTCCGCATTCGCTCCCGCGATCTTGCCTCGGAGTCTGAAGTCACCAAGTCAAAATACCTTATGCCCCTGAAGGATGACCATCGGAAACCGTCTGGCGCCCCCGCAGTTGTCTCAAGCCTCAAAGACTTCCAGACCCACTTTAACATCTTCTGCGAGAGCTCATTATCTGACCTGGACTGGAATAATGTCGTCGCTGCCGGAAGTGCAGTAGCAACTTCGCTTCTCCCTGTTCCTGATAAATACAATGATACAAAGCGTGGCCTGCGCCAATTCTATCACGAGATCTTTGCTCCAGCATCAGATGTCGATCTCTTTCTTTACGGCCTGACAGAGGAACAGGCCATTGAGAAAATCAAACAAATTGAACGGTGTATTCGAGACTCGATTCTCACCGAGGTATCAACCATTCGGACCAAGAACGCCATCACCATTGTGTCTCAATATCCAACCCGTCACGTCCAGATCGTTCTGCGTCGGTACAAGTCGGTTGCTGAGATCCTCACCGGGTTTGATGTGGATTGTTCTTGCGCGGCGTACGACGGGAAACAAGTCTATCTGGCTCCCCGTGCGGTTGGTGCGTACATGACCCAAATAAACCAGGTCGATCTTTCTAGGCGATCCCCGTCCTACGAGAACCGCCTCTCGAAATACTCGCACCGAGGTTTTGAAGTGTTCTGGCCGGACCTAGATCGTTCTCGAATTGACCCAGTGAGTAATGTCCATTCTCATTGCAAACGCAGGCCTAACTTTCTCTAGTCTATTTTTGAGCGCAGCTTTACAAGAACGGTCGGGCTAGCGCGTCTTCTCGTCCTGGAAAAGTTGCCGAAATCCTATGATCGCGAGCAGTATCTTGCTCAGCGACGCAAAGAGCGTGGCCGACCTCCACCCAATACTTACTACCGGCCGACGGGTCTCCGAGGAGATATCAAAAAGGATTGGCAGGACGAGGTTGCGGAATGGGTTGAGGAGGATGAGGTCTCGGACTATCATACTTTTGTAAGATGATCCCGACAATCCCCATCAAAACCGGACTAATAGAATATAGACAATCCCATACGGCCCAAAGTTCCACGCTCGGAAGATCGAGAAATTGCTTTACACCAAGGATTTGCTTCTCAATGCAGAGTGGAATAAACCTAAAGACCGCGAGGTCCATTTACACCGACACCCTGCGTTCTTCGGCAGTGCCGAGGACGTGATGCATGACTGCTGCGGATACTGCCCAAAGCCAGTCACCCCGGTCGAAGAGGAAGTTGCAGCTGAAGAGAGCAAAGTTTACATTTCAGGTGACATCTTATTCATCAGTGATAATCCCGGACGGCAGGAGATTGGCAGTTTCAACCCGATCACGGATACCGACTGGACAGGTGGGTGACTCGATTATGGGACTGGTTCTCCTCACTGACAAAACACAGAAATGGCATACATTGGAAACACGGCTGGTCTTTGTCAAGCGATAGTTGACAGCGATTTTGAAGAAGTCAAACACTGGCTAGCGGATGGTGACTTTGATGTGAATCGACGCGATCACACTGGTCGCACACCACTTCATTTGGCTTGCATGGTATCCACGCCCGAAATTGTTCAACATCTGGTCGATAATGGGGCCCGTCTGATTTCTCGTGTGGCGGACGGACGCACCGCCTTGCATCTGGCGGCTGCGCGCGGAAGTGTTGAGATTGTCCGCATTCTCCTTACAAAGAGTGAGCAGAATGAAGAAGAGGAAACACGTAAGGAAGATGCCCGCAAGAAGGCTTCCAAAACGAAAGAAGGCAACCCTTTACAGGAAGACAGTGATGAAGAGATGGTTGATATACCATCAGGTGATGACGACGACGACATGTATGCCCATTCCAACACTACAGGCTCATTCGTCAAGGTGAAGAAGGACGAAGGAAAAGAAGCCGAGTCTATTGTTCCGGACGACGCTGGCGATCTTGACCCTGATATCTACGATGTCAATGTCGTGGCCTGGGACAACAAAGCATCGCCGCTACACCTGGCAATCCTGAAGGGCCATGTTGCTGTAGTTGAGGAGTTAGTATCTTCATTCGGTGCTGACGTCCTGCTTCCTGTCAAATTGGTGCACAGCTACAACAACTCCCCGAGAGCTGCCATTCTAACACTAGTCCTTGCCCTCCGACTCCCCAAGGAGTCCGGGAAGGCCATGGTCGAGAAGCTCCTCCAGGTGGGCGCATCACCAGCTCAAGCTGATATCACCCACAAAACGGCGTTGCACTATCTCTCACACTACGGAAATCCCGAGATTCTGAATACTTTCAGCGAATACGACAAGCCCGCAGTTGACAGGGCGATCAATCACTTAACAGCAGTGGACCCCTACCAGCGGTTCCCGCCGGACACGCCTCTGACATACGCCATTTCTATTAAAGACCGTCCCAAAATCATACAGCTTCTCGAAATGGGTGCGCATCCCGCAATTAGTCTGGAAGATTACGTGAAGGCAACTGAATCATCAGATAAAAGTTGGGCCACTAATCAGTCAATGGAACAGTACAAGGCCCAGTTTGGGGGGTCCGTTGTCCAGCCTGTGATCTCATCTCTGGATAAGGATATGCCATTAATCACTATTGAACTTCTTGCGCGTGGTGCAGACCCGAATACACTCACTCCGCACGGATACAGGGTCCTTCATGATGGCCATTCCCGGAATTCTACGGTTGGTACATCCTTGCTCGACTATGTCCATGCAAAATTGAAGGGCCTGCGCGGATACGATGGCGAGAAAGCTAGTTCCCCACCAGTCAAATTGAACCCGGATGACAGCGCCTACCTCGACGGCTTCAATGATGGAAGCTATCAGATGTGGGTCGCGAGAGAAATTCTCCAACAAAGAAGAGAGCAGCTTGCCCACGAACAGAAGACATATGATGAGGACACAACGTCCAGGGCTCGGACCGAAGGCCTGGAAAAGAAGAAGGCTGTCATCCAGACTGTACTTGCTGAGTACGAAAAGCTGGAAGCGGATTTGCTTTCCAGAGGCGCGAAAACCTTCTCAGAACTACACCCTGACATTCAGCGCCCGGTTCCTCCTCCTCGTAACCAGTCTTCTTATAAGCCCAAGGTGCAGCCGTTCAAGGTCACCTTGGACTTCCGCGCACGGAACTGCACAGATGAGAAGAAGGAGGGCTATTTCCAATTGTAAGTTCGCCCTGCAGTATAGCGTTAGAACGTGGACTCACCTTGAAACTTCAGATTCGAAGCCGCTTGGACGGGAGACGTGGAAACGATCAAGTCCCTCACCTTGTCAACTTGGGGGCCAAACAAAGAGCGTCTGCCCCTCGAGATTGGTGTCAGAGATTTACGTGATTATACAGCTTTCACTATTGCTGTCCTACGGGGCCACCTGGAGACCGCGAAGGCCATCATAGCTATATCCATTGCTCAATTCAAGCCCGATGAACAGCAAGATAATACCCGGTACCGGATTAGGGCGGAAAATTCTGATGACGAGGATGATTCGTATTACTCCGATGAAGATGCTGAAGACATCCAGCTTGAGTCTCATGTTATCGATGACCAATTCACTTTCGAAAATGTTGGTGAAGTTAAGAGCCAAGTTGAGAGCAAGATCTCTCCGCTGAGTATATTGGCGGGGACATGCGATATCGCCCTCTTCTTTGATAAGGACCAGCGGCCAGAGACTAATATTAGGAGTCTGATTAAATACGCCATTTGGAAGGATGATGTCGAACTCCTGAAGCTGCTAGTGACGCTGGGTGAGGAAATACTCTCCAGGCAGAAGGATGGACAGAAATCCTTGATTTACAACATCCCTCATTCTGATTTTGTCATGGCACTGCGTCTCGGTCGTCTTCAGTGCTTGGAGGTGATGATTAAGAGAAGCGGTGCTGGGCTTCCCCTTGACAAACTCGCAGAGGAAAGTAAGGTCGAGGTCAAGGAAACGCCCAAATACTATCAAGGACTTTCGGTTCACGGGAAGAAACGTGCTGACTGGGCTGCTGCTGGCAGAGGAGTGCCAGTGACACGGTCAATTCAAATGAGCCCTCCCCTTCTGTTAGCGGCTAAAGAGGGTAATCTGGCGACTGTGGAGTGGTTCTTAGGTACAGCACCTGGCCGGTACTATACAGAGTTTGCCAGGGCACACAAAAAGGACGCGAGGCTTAAGAAGCTTTCCATGTCAGAGAAAGGAATGGAGCAGTCAATCCTTGACTGGCTGGGCTCTCGCCGTAAGACACCCCCTATTTCATCAGTTTGGATCCTTGACCTATACTAACTAATGAATAGGCGACCTAGTCTTACACTGTGCCATCCTCTCGAATTACACACAGGAGTCAGAACGCTTGGTCGAATATCTTGTCGACAATATGCCTCACTGCCTCGAGATCAAGTCCGATGACGAATATACGCCTCTCGCCATTGCATTCTACACCCACAAGTTTGAGTTCGCCAAAATGCTCATTTCAGCCGGAGCTAACCAAACCGTGCGTGCTTCCGAGGGGAAGAATCTCATGCATCTTACCATAGCACCCTCAGTGTGGCCCAAGTTCATGCGTCTCGACGATATGTTAAGTCTGATAGACCCGCTTCTCATCCCCTCGATGCTCGTCGAGCGTTGCGCCTCACATCCCGGCTCCCTCACCCCACTTGCCCTTTGTATGACCAAATGCCAGAGCTGGGACGGAGGCTCGCGCGCCCACCACCTCAAAACAATCCTTGATCTCGCTGAGCCCACAGGCCAAAAGCATCTCGAGCTACTCGATGGTTCCGGAAACACAATGCTCCACAACGCAGTCAACGGACTCGATGGAGTAGCACTGAAGATATTCCTCGAACGTCGGCCCGACTTACTGCATCGTGAAAATGCAGTCGGGGCCACGCCCGCCGAGCTCGCTGAGAATAAATGGATTGCGAAAATGACCGACGGCCCCCCGCCTGAGGATACGTCGCGGTGGAATAATGATAATTGGAGGTATTATAGCCACAGCAAAGATCTATCCTCGTTACGGGTTGTCCATAAAGCACCTCACGAGTTTCTTCAGAAGCCCTCTAAGAGAGCTAATTTGGTGGAGCGGGATATTTATGACCTTTGCAACCCCAAGACTGGAGAAGAGAAGAGCACGAAGAGGAAGCTTGTGAGCCTGTTCGATGCGAACGAGGTTGCAAAGAGATTGGCGCTGGGTGACCGCAGTGCTCATAGTCGCAGATATCGGAGAAGATACAATAACGGCAACGATGGAGAAGAAGGGAGGGATGAAGTGGCACAATGGCTCTGATGAAGAGGATTCATATCAATTTATATATTGGATATAACTTGGTATCTAATCGCTTTGAGCGATCATTACTGTTTTGTGATGAGTTATTTATATATATATTTGCATCTGAAACTAGAGAATATAATATATACGAGATAAGCTTGACCTTGGTTAATCTCTTTCTTTCTGCACAAATTAGGAAGCTGAAGCTTTCAAACCTCGCATACAGGCAAGCATCATCTAGATATCATACCCACCCGCGCACGGCGGAATGACGGCCAACGAACAAATGAAAAGTTAAGCAAGCCGTGGATAGAGTTCATCTCTCAGGATGTCGTCCCTCCATCCACAATTAGCGCGTTGGCACACATATAACTGCCCATGCTCGACGTGAGGAAGAGGATCGCATTAGCAATCTCCTCCGGTCTAGCTGGCCGTTTGAGAGCAGCCTTGTCAATCTCCGCGTCGGCAATTCCTGATTGTATCGCCGCCGTGGTGAAAGGCGTGTCGACGTAGCTGCCACATGATTACGTCAGTTTCTTTTATTGGATATTATG
This sequence comes from Aspergillus sydowii CBS 593.65, assembly GCF_001890705.1. Classification (NCBI taxonomy): domain Eukaryota; kingdom Fungi; phylum Ascomycota; class Eurotiomycetes; order Eurotiales; family Aspergillaceae; genus Aspergillus; species Aspergillus sydowii. The sequence continues at coordinate 186,753 of NW_024467871.1, forward strand.
AAAATTACACTGGGAGGGAGCTTACCCGGGACATATGGCGTTGATGCGAATTCCGTCTTTTGCGTATGCTCTTCCATCCTGGTTCAGTTAGGATTCTGTGGCTGTTACGAAAGGGGGGGAGTAAAGTAGCATACAAATTTAGTCAGTCCAACAACCGCTATTATAATAATTGCTTATTAGCCTATGTTCTAGAGGAATGTAGAAAAACAAAGGCGTAGGTACTGTACCGTGTTTCGAGGTCGTATACGCAATGATTCCAAATGACCCGTCGGGACTTTGGATTCCGTACATCGAAGCGAGATTGACGATAATCCCACGTCCTTCATATCCTGGGCGCAATCTTAAAGGTGTCAGCAACAGACGTATGTATAATAGACAACGAGGGAGAGATTGCTCACTCCTGCTTCAGCATCTGCTGAATAACCCATTTGTCGCATAACATCACCCCCGTCTGGTTGACATCAATGACGCGCTGCCAGTCCGATAGTGGAAGTTCGTGCGTTGGAGCCGGGTTACCCGCAATACCAGCGCCGTGGATGGAGATATCAATACGACCAAATTTGGCGGCGACTGATTGCACAGCGGCAGCTATTTGGTCCTCTTGCGTTACGTCGACGGTGAATATTTCGACGCGGACGTGGGGGTATTTCTCGCGAAGTTCTGCTTGCACGGATTCGAGGTTGGGGACGCTGACATCTGCCAGGGCTAGGCCTTCTATACCATTTTGAGCAAATACATGGGCTACAGTCTTTCCGATGCCTTGACGTTGTTAGCATCCTGTTCTGTATATGGGTGTCGAGGAAGTAGCGGTCGTACCGGAGGCACCACCCGTGATAAACGCTGTGCCGTTAACATGACATGGGGGTTTGGCTGCGTCAGTCATTGTGAAGAGTGTATGGTGCTGATTTACTGCCCACTGTGTTGAGGGAGACGTGAGTGTTTGGGATATAAGGAGTAAGCGGGTATTCCAGTTTCATGGAGGCGATGCGGGGTCAACCGCCGAGGTCGATCGGGCGTCCAGCCGTGGGTCTGAAATGCATGTCCGGGCAACACGGTAACTAAAGCATTGGAGATGGTATTGACTTCTAAGGCTGGGTGATAAAATACCACTGGGCTCTCGAAAGAACGTATCGACGTCTACCATTCTAGCAGGGGTTCTGGGAGTGACCTAGGTCCTAGCGGAGTGACCATTCGCCTTGGCTTGCTCTGCTTCGGGATGTTGGGAAGCGGGCTCGTTAGTTGGCTGACTTTCTTTACGCTGATGTTGATCGCTAGCAGCCTTCTCATCTGGATCCTTCGGTCGTTCCAGCCCTCGGTCCCGGACGAATGCGCACAGCAAAAAGCATGCCCCGATCAGTGGAACCTGCAAGATGAACACTGCTCGAGAAGCAGCCACGTATGCATCCACGATGCTCTCCCAGTTCGCATCCGAAATTCCATCCCTTGACGGAAGGGTGTATGTAGAATGGGCAAGATCTTTGTATGCTTCAGGAAGGTTAGAGCGAAGAACGGCTTGAAGAAGGGCCGCAGACACAGCGAGCCCGCATGCACCTCCGAGGCAACGAAAGAAGTTGCGATCTGAGATGACCACTGCTCGTTGGGCCTTTGTGCAGTGGGCTTGACATGCAATCATTGTGGGTTGGAAAGTGCTCCCGATCCCTATGCCAGCAATGCCAACGGACACTGCGATGACAGCTGGGCTGGTGGTACGGTCGAACCTGATCATGAGGCCGGCGCCGCTAAAAGCTTATTTAGCAAGTGTCAATGGCGGGAAAGATCCTTGATACCGATACTCACAGTGTCCACAGGCCAAAGCCAATCCAGATCAATTCGCCATATCGCTTGCGGCGGGAAATATACTGGCCCGATGCAATAGACGTGAGTGAATGGCAAACCATCATTGGGCATGTCAAAGCAGCCGAGACAATTGGGTTCCAGCCGCGGGCGTTCTGGTAGTACAAGGGAAGGTAGTAGAGATATGCTTGGTAAACACCACCCAGAAGGAACGTCTGGAGGAACAGGGCGCAAATAACCTTGTTTTTGAACAAGACGACTGCGAACGGTCAGCTCAGGTATATATGGACGCGAGAGAGGACTCTACCTGGAAGCATGGGGAGGGCTGCCACTTTCCACTCAACAAGTAAGAACACAATCAGCGAGCAGCCTCCGATGGCAAGCATACTTATCACCATGGCAGAGTCCCAGTTGAAATACGACCCTCCGCCAGATATGGGAATAAGTAAAAGAATAACACCAGCAGAGGATGTGAGTATCCCGAAAAAGTCGATACGTTTCACGCTATTGGACAAGCTGTCTTTCTTATGATTGTTTGGTATCAAGAAATACCCTATCAGTGCGGAACATGCAGCTAGCGGACCGATGAGCCAGAAGAAGCCTCTCCAAGTTGCGTTCATGATGAAGGCGGCGCCGAGAAATGGGCCGATTATATTTCCCAACCCCATGGCAGCACCGAGAATGCCTTGATACTTGCCACGCTGTTGCAATGTGACAATATCAGAGACAATGATCATAGTCAGCGAAGTGACTCCACCGCCAGCTATACCGGCTAGCCCCCGGAAAACATAAAACATCTCGGGGGTGGCTGATACACCGCAGAGCACATCTGATATACAGAGTAACACGAGGGCGGACAAATAAATGACCTTGCGGCCGAAGATATCAGAGAGGCGGCCATACAGAACCGTGAATGTGGTGTTTGCAATCAAGGACGAGGTGCCTGCCCAGGATATGGTGTTCCGGGCATCAAGGTCTGCGGCGATGGTAGGCAGTGTGACGCTGATGCCATTTTGGTCCACAAAGGTAATAAGCAAAGATATTGCCAGCCCTGTGAAAACGACCAGTAGCTGGGCACGGGGAAGAATGTTGGACTGATCATGGAGAGCTCGCTCAGCCACTCGTTGCCGATCCATGATTGGTGAAGCAAGGGGACACTGGACCTTGCGTCATAAATCTGGGTGTAAGAACCACGCAAGGTTATGTATGCTGGATGGCTCCGATCTCAGGTCGGCGGTTTCGCATGTCGATTGAGAAAACAATGAATCCAGGCCGAAGCGGGGATTCGAATTGAACATGGAACGGCGACAGGACAGATCGGATAAGCGGCATCGGAGGAGCCTGAATGTACATTGGAGTAAGTTGAATGCCTTGATTAGCAGGTGGGAATATGTTTAACCTGTGACGTTGTCCCCACCAACACGTAAATGCAGCGCAAAACCACAAGAAACTTTCAACTTCCAATTCGACTGGACGAGAAACAGTGTTGTTTGTCAAGCATGATTTCTAGAAGAATGACATAAATTCGTCTTGCCGACGTAGTATGTACTGTAGATAGCATCAAATAAATGCGATGTGACTCGCGAGTATGCAGGAGTCGCTGCTTAATACTCCGGTCTCGCTATTATTGCAGGCGACGAATTACTAACCAGCAGCCAATGGATGGTCCGGTATTGCTTTGGCATTTCTGGGGCTGAGAGCCGAAGTGGGAGAAAGCTCGGTGAGACATGAATCGGAGCACTGCCGGTCGGCCAGCCAGACACTTGCGAGGCACCAAGGCTGCAAGGCATGAAGGCAGCACTCGCGACGGACGCGTGCGCGTGTCTGCCAGGTCCGTCAGGCAGCAACAGGCTCGGTTATCCGCGGCATTCCCCGCATGAACTCACTGGTGACTCTGGGGAATAAAAGCAGAAAGGGAGAGAGAAAGATACCGTCGCTCTTGTCTAATCCTGCTTCTCTCCCTATACTCACCATGGCTTCTCTTCTACGGCCTCACCGTGTCCCGCGTCTCTGCGGCCGGAGCTACTCAACTGCTCCAACGCCTTCAACACGCCTCAACCTCCCCATCGACTACAAATCCACGCCGCTGCTGCACCACTCCTCCTCCTCGCTCTCTAATGCCTTCGATCTTCCTCCGTCCAGCACGTCCAAATCCATGAACCTATACCAAGCCATAAATGCCGGACTCCGAACCGCGCTGTCGAAATCCAGCCAGGTCATGCTCTTCGGCGAAGACGTTGCCTTTGGCGGCGTCTTCCGGTGCTCCATGGACTTGCAGACGGAGTTCGGCTCAGAGAGAGTCTTCAATACACCGTTGACAGAACAAGGGATTGTAGGATTTGCGATTGGTGCTGCGGCAGAGGGAATGAAGCCCGTCGCGGAGATCCAATTCGCAGACTATGTCTTCCCCGCGTTTGACCAGATCGTCAACGAGGCGGCTAAATTTCGATACCGCGAGGGAGCGACCGGAGGGAATGTAGGCGGAATGGTAGTTCGGATGCCATGCGGCGCTGTGGGACATGGAGCTTTGTGAGTTGGCGCTTAATACGAATGTGAAATACGACTTCGGCTAACCATGTGTGTCCGTGTCTGTTGTATAGGTACCATTCACAATCACCAGAAGCGCTGTTCGCACATGTCCCCGGTGTCCAAGTTGTTGTCCCCCGCTCACCATCACAAGCTAAGGGCCTTTTGCTTTCTTCAATTTTTGAAAGCAGAAACCCGGTTGTTTTCATGGAACCAAAGGTGCTCTACCGTGCCACCGTCGAGCACGTCCCCAACGAATACTACACCATCCCTCTGAACAAGGCGGAGGTCGTGAAACCAGGTAATGATGTTACGATCATCTCATATGGCCAGCCAATGTACCTCTGCTCAGCAGCTATTGCGGCCGCTGAAAAGGCCCTGGGCGCAAGCGTGGAGCTGATCGACTTGCGGACGATATACCCATGGGATCGGCAAACAGTATTGGACAGTGTGAGGAAGACGGGGAGGGCCATTGTCGTACACGAGAGTATGATAAACTATGGCGTTGGTGCTGAGGTAGCGGCGACTATCCAAGAAGGCGCCTTCTTGAGACTGGAAGCTCCAGTTAAGCGGGTGGCAGGATGGAGTACACATACCGGTCTCACGTACGAGAAGCTGATTCTCCCTGATGTTGCGAGTGAGTACTCAACGCACCTACTAAGTATTACTTCGCTAATCAGAGACAGGAATCTACGACGCCATCAAGCAGACACTTGAATACTGAGTTTTCATGAGTGTGATTATATTTCAACGTTTAGACAACCGATACCAATCCTTCACACGACATGATGATATCAATAGAGTCCAGTACATACATATCTCGAATGAATGAAGAGATACATGAATGAAGAGTGTTATCCTTGTAACGTTGAAAATGCTGGCCCACCTCGCAATCACCCAAGTCATGCCCCAGTGCAGCAAGTCTATTGCTGGGCGCAGGCTGGACACTCTGGTTGTGTCTCTGAGGGCAGTTGATTTGTTTCCTGAGCGGTGTGGTCTTGTATATAGTCGCCCTGCGCATCAGGGCTCGACGACTGTAGCTGTGAAAGTCGGTCCGCCAGGGTCTCGACGATAATCTTCTGGACAGCAACAACGTCCATGAGCAACTTGATATCGGTCTCCGACTGTTCCGTCGGCTTCTCCGGTTGGGGGTCGTCCAGCTCGACCTCGTCGACCGCCATTGCTATCTGAATGATATCTTCCAGACTACACTCCATTCCAGTGCACGTAAAGCTGGCAAGTATGCCGTTCAAGATCTTCCTTGAGTCCCGATCGGCCACACTGCGGACGAACCAGGTCACGGTGAGTGATTCATACTTGGATGGGAGGGTGTATGCAAGTTGCTTGAACTCATAGGCGTGGTCCTCGAGCAAATGCTGCCCTTGCTCCATGTACGCCAGTCTTTCTAGCGTGAGGAGGTAGTCCGGCAGCTCCAAGCTTGGGAATAGCTCCATGACCTTCTTCATAATCGACACCCGGCCGCTCCTGAGGTCGCTAGGCTCGTAGTCGCTGTGCTTCATATGTAGCATACGGTATTGGCATCGCGCAAGCCTCATCTGGTCCTCCCGGCCCATCTGCCCCGACGTTGGCGTTTGCATGGTTGTGACAATGTCGGTCTTCGGCCGGTGCAAAGAGGCAATCATCCAGCAAGCAGTAGTAGATCGAGGGTAGTGGCTAATGCTGTTGAGGAGTAATTGAGGATGATGCCTTGTTGAAGAGGGAGAGTGAAAGGCAACGGAAGGTGAGGCCTCACTTGTTCCGCATTAGGAAGGCCGCACCAACGCTCCAGCGGTGCCTGCAAAATGATCCTCTTGCCATGGTCAAGCAAATAGAATCAGCGAGGATCACGGTTAGCCTCATTGCGCTCACGCTCATGGACTGGAATCAGATGGTATTCATTGCGACGCCAAGGAGCATTGCGGCGACCACGACATGAAGGCCACATTCGGTACACCGCAGCAGCAAGGCCGCAAATACCGGCGACAACGGCGATTCCAAGAATGAAGTAGTGTAGATCAAGCACATCATCAAGGGAAGATTCATCAGAATCTCGTTGCAGTGGGGCTGTAACCTGCAGAACATTCCCCTGCGCATCCAGTGCTGCCAGACGGAATATCGGGCTATCAAAGTCGTTGGGGAGGGGAATCCCTGTCTCGAATCCTGTCTTTGCGAATTCCCCTATCGCAACAGCATCACCGTCGAGGTCCAGCTCGCCGGTTGTAGTGTTGTTGATGCTGAAATCTAGCGTCTCAAGCCGCCAGGCTGCAACTTCGGTTGCACCGTTCCAGCTCACGTAGACCATGTCCCCAGACACGACAGCATCAGGCTCAGTCTGCGGGTTCCCAGTCCAGTCTTCCTTGAACACACGGTAGGAGACGACGCGCCCGAAACCGAAGTAGGCGGAGGCCCCGAAGTGCACATTGCATTCCACTTGCCCATCCGCGCTGAACTCGCTGTATGCTGCACTGTGACCCCAGGCAACGAGGACACGGTCGGTGCCATTCAGGAGCTGCACATTGCCCTGAGAGACGGTCTGGATGTGAAGCGGGTGGTAATACTCGCGGCGCAGAGTCGCTTGCCGGTTAGGGATATCAAGCGAGACGAGCATGCCCCGGCTGGCAGCCGCCGGGTCCTCACCGGAATGGGCTGTGTTGTCGAAGATGGTCATAGCATTCATGCCTGGATGCCAGCGAGCGTCATGCTGCCAGGCAAAGTTCGTCGCTTTACCGTCGGAGAGGTCCTGGAAGTCGTTTGCCTTGCCACCAAGAGTCCAGAGAATTTCGCCCGTATCCTTCGAGACACAGATGACTGTGTGGAAGTGTCTCGCTGAAATGAGGTAGTTCCCATCTGTATCCTTGTCGACGCTGTTTATATGGAAGTAATCAAAGGCAGAGTCGCGTCGATTGCCCGCCGACGCCGTTAGAGGGTGGTATGTGTTGTTGATATCGAGGTGCTCTGATGCTCGCCATTCGAAGATCAACTCGCCAGTTGCAATATCGATTTCCTGGAATAAACCATCGTATATCCAGCCTATCTCGGGGCCGCCAACCGAGGTCAAGTCCGCCAGAGTAGGGTCATATATAGTCACCAGAGCTGTATCGTCGGGAGAGATATGGAATTCGTGCAGGTCGGCGCCGTAGTTTCCTACCGGATTGATCACGTAGCGAGGCGTATAGGTCGAGTCGAGCTGTAGGTAGTCTGTCAGAGAGTGTCCATTACCTGTAATGCCAGCTCGGCATCAGGAAATGGCCGGCTACTCACCATATACCACGTCCCGAGCCCTCTCCCTTCGACCTGGTCGCCCTCCCAGTAGGTCAAGTAGTCCTCCCCGCGATACTGCTGGACTCTGAAGTCCTGCACTGTCTCCCAGGTCTGCTTCATCCACACCAGCTCCCCCTGGGCATCGAGAATCATGGGCCCAGGCTGGGGAACCGAGTCCCCGCGCGGTGCGAAAAACGTATAGCGCGAGTCACATCCAGCGCTGCCCTCGGGCTCGACAATCTGGAGGACAGGCGACTCATTTTCGAAGGAGACATAGCCTCTCGACGGGCCAAAGCCATGGGCGCCGAGGTCGTACCAGCTCAATCCCAAGCGGAAATCGAATCGCAGCAGCTGCGGCACTACAAAAACGTAAAACAGGTAAAGAAGACCCACGATCGCACTCGCAATCGCCGGCCAGAAGAAGAAACGCCGGTGCTCAAGGCAACGGCGAGACGCGGCGCAATACATCAGGGCAGGGCGGAAAATGAGCAGCGCACCCCTCGAGCAGCCGAGGGAAGCTGAGTAGGATAAATAATGAACGCCATGGATCAAAAAGCAAGACAGACGCTGACGCATGCCACGCGGAGCAGGATGAACGATTTGACTGCCAAGGGGCTTGTGGACGCGGCAAAACGGAGTATCTCAAGAGACAGTGGGGACTTCATGTTCCAGGGGGTTGATTTTCAATGCCGATTTGCCAGTGCCAGACAAATTCTCCAGATTAACTTGCAAGTTTGTCTCCTGGGTTCCACTTGCTGTGTGTGGCGCTCATGATTCCCAGCAGCATGCGAGTCAGCGGCGCAGCGCCGTTCGTGGTGTCGTCTTTGACAGCAGATCCGAGTATGCACTGTAGAGAGCTATCCAGGACTGGCTGCTGATTCTACACCGTAGGTTGGGGCTATCTTTTGGCATCTGTGCTGTAGAAGGAGTGAAGAAATGCCAAAAGGCGTGGAGCACAACGTTCTTGGCTCCTCCACCGTGGAGAAATAATCTGTTTGCATAATTGGATCATTATTGGTTTGAACTTCACCTTCATTTGGGTCATGCTCCACGCTCTTCTCCAGAATCATTCTCAGGGGAACCTCGCACTGGCATCGACGACGGCCAATAACGCTGTCCAGAGCGAGTATCAGCCTTGGAACGGCGACGAACTAGAAACCTCTCGGGCAGGAGACCTCGTTTACGTACCAAGTCTCGGACTTGTCAAGAAGACAGAGCTACGTATTTATTTCCGACTGCAATTTGTGCTTCTTTGTGCTGGCTTATGCTATGTTTGTGCTGGATCTTGTGCTGATGCACAATCAACCTGTAGCCACGAAGAGCCTGCCACTGTGATCTCTCCAAAAGCAACGCAGCTAAATGCACACCATTCCGGCGCTCGCATTTGTTTACCCCAAAATTAACCAATAACAAACAAGAGAAGCGTTGCCGTTGGATTAAGGGGATGCGCGTGTATAGGGCTCATCTCTGACAGCCATCAATCCACGACAGTCAGGGCGGAATGTCTGGGTTGAGGATTGACAATGCGAAAGCCCAACTGTGGGAAACCACATTTCTTATAGAGTATAACGTTGAAGTTTAATATCTAGCTCTATCTGCAAGGGCATCGGTGCGGGCGCTGCGTATACTCCGTACTCAACCACCTACTGCAAGTTAGGGCAGAGATAAAGAGCACCTGCATTAATCTGCATCTGAACCAAATATATCTCGCTGCAGATAAAGAAATCAGATTATGCCCGAACAAGTTAGGATTACCCCGACTGACCCCTCACTGATAGCGCAGGAATCGATACGAGTGCCAGCCCAGGCTCTCTGACCGTCATTCATGATCTGTTTAGAAACAACCAGATCTTTCAATGGAAACGTACGAAAGAAGTGCCAGTAATCACACAGCTCGTCCCAGCAGACGACGTGCCTCTCTGGCGTAAGTCGCACTCTATCTACTCGACCAGCCCTAACAGCACCAGATGCGACACCTGTCGGCGACAGAAGGAAAAATGCGAAGGCGGGCCTCCTTGCTGGAGATGCCAACGACTTGGCCGACCGTGCACAGTCCGTGGCAGCGTCCTCTCGAGAAGATATTATTCCGGTGGCGTTCACAGCCAAGACAGCTCGCCGCGAGTAGAGGGCTTGGAACGGATCGTGCGCCACTTCCTGGGAAACGTGTCGCTGGACGAGGAAAATGTCGGTCGCATTGTCGAGAGACTTGAAGGGACGATGCAGGGGGGTGCACCGAACGTGGATGAGCCGTTCGATGTGCAGTTTGTGTCGAAGGATATCGCGCGTGAGTTCCTTGTACTGGGGGAGACGTGGTGCTGATGTTGGCAGACTACTCGGGGGAGTTTTCGCACTGGAATTTCTCGCAGAAGCTGCGCCGAAAGATCGGTCAGATAGAGAGGTTCAGGGTGCGAGATATATGTCATTATTATGAAATTGGATATTGGCTGATTCTTGCAGGTCAAGGAGTACTGGCGGCCAACGCAGCTCCAGTCCTCCATCCACCTTGTCTCGCAGGCAATGAATCATCTGCCTCCACGACCGATCACCGAGTTTCTCATCGACATGTTCTTCAAATACGCCGCCGTGAATGTCTTCTACATGGAGCGATCCTGGGTCCACGAGCGGGTTGAGCGCTGCTACGCCGCATCGACAGAATACACCCTTAGCGATATCCCCTGGGTGTGCTCACTCTTTGCAGTCCTTGCAGTCGGAACACAAGTCGCGCATATGGAAGAGGGCCAAGAAGTTAATGAAGATCTGAATCTGTGCTCAGAAGACTCGGTCGGGCTCTCGTTGTACCATATCGCGTGCCGTCTGGTGCCTGATGTACTCCTGGTTGCGTCCCACGAGAGCGTACAGGCCTTTCTCCTGCTTGCGCTTTACGCACTACCTCTGTCTACCGGAGGGCTGTCCTACTCTTATCTGGGGATTGCAGTCAAGATGGCCATTCAGAATGGAATGCATCGGAAATATGTAGGCGAGTGCGATCCCAGGATTATTGAAACGCGTAATCGTGTTTTTTGGACCGCATGTACGCTTGATAAGTGTGTCGGGTCTCAGAAATCTTCAGTTTAGACAGTAATTAACAGATAATAGGAGAATAAGCATCTTCCATGGCCGCCCGGCGTCAATCGCAAAGTCAGATATCAGCACCGACCTCCCATCCGACGCGCTGTCCTTTTCGTCGCCTAATTACGCCAACATGATGGCATATATCAAGCTGAGCTCGTGGCTGGGAGAAGTATCAGAGACACTGTAAGCGTATGTTTAACTCTTGAAAACCATTTACTAATCGCCTTGCAGTACTCTACTGCGAAACTGCGCGAAAAGCTTCATCCCCGAGTACCTCGACCGTCTCATCCAACTACGAATGCAGATAGCGCAATGGTGGGTTTCACTACCATCGACGAATGAATGCCGCGATACAACACCAGCAAGTTCGCTGTTTCGCCAGAATTCACATCTGAAGATGACATACCTACTGATCTATGTCTACATGGGCCGCCCATTCATGTTCGCCAGCGACTGGACAGACTCTCCGGTGGAGAATCCAGACAGTGATCCCCGAGCACTTCTAGTCCAGGGCTGTGTGAAAAGCGCCCTCAAGATTTTGGATATTCTGCACTCCTTATCGACTAATACCGGTCTCTGTCGGGCGTCCTATACAGAGTTCAGCTCATGCCGTGCTGCACTCCTGGTCATACTCGCCGAACGACTCAACTCGCGCAAGCTGCACCGGTTCCAGGATGAACTGACCAGGGGAATGGCCATGATCCGGCGCATGACTGGGGGGAGCTCCTCAGAGTCTGAAATCTCTTACCTCCAGTCACTCGATGCAGCGATTAGACAGTCCTCTCTAGCTGCGAATGAGGCTGATAGTAACAGACATACCTCCCAAGATGAGCCCTCAGCTTACGCTCAATTCAAGCACTGGACACATGCCATGAAGCAGGATACCTACCCCGGGGGCATAACAGACCTCGAACTGTCATCATTCAGTCCGCTGTCATTCCTGAACTCAGAGCCACGACTCGGAGAGGGAAGCGAAGTGCAGGGTCTGCTTAATACATGGCCGAGTGATGGTTTTGCACTGGACCCTAATGTCTTTTCTCCCTTTCAGAGTGGATAAATTGCGAATAGTGATGAATTCCCTGATATGAATAACGATCGTGACGACGCTAACCAAAAACCACATATTGTACACGTTTCAGCCATGGTGTCTTCTGCCCTTTCTCCCCTTCTGCCTCCTGATTCATCTCTCTCGCACGATCCTGCTCGTCGAAGACAATCGCCGGCGAGAAGTCCATCTCGCTGCCCCTGACGATCCTCGTCTTGAACCACCACTGTAGCATGTTAATACCACTCCCGTACCCCCAAATACTTCTATACAAACGTAAGGCAGGTAGAAAAATAGCTCACCTTGTAAGCAAAGTAATCAAAAAAGAACAACGGCGCCGCAAGATACGTCGAGAAGAAGCTCTTCGCAGACCCCTTCTCCCCGAACGGGAAACAGGCAAGGTAGAACTCGCACCCGAATATAAACAGAACAATAACCAGGCTAAGGTATTGAGCGTACGGCGTTAGGAGGCCCTTGAATGGTAGACCGCGGAGATTCTTCCCCTGGGCGCGCAGGCCCTGTCGGAAGCGAAGATGCGCGATATAGATCGAGGCCCATTGGAAGAGCGTAGCAATTGCGACCTGACAGTTAAAGGTTAGTGACAGAAAAAGCGAGATGTGGATGAAAGGCCTACCAAAGACGAAAACCAGCCATAGACAATACTCCCCGTGCTATCGACATTCAGGTAGCAGAGCCCACCACCCAGAATCAAACAGATCGCAATCGAGACAAATGGTCTTCCACTCTTATCCTTCTTGCCAAAGAATCCGTGGATGATATGCAGATCGGCCAAGGCCGTGAGACTGCGACTGGCAACATATACGCTCGTAATGCCGCAGCTGATGACACTGAGGAAAATGAACCCGTTGATTGCGTGCGCCAGGCCCCAGACATCAGCGCGCTTGAGGGCAATCACGAACGGGCTGCCCAGGGTTCCGCTGCCGCTGACGAGATCCGGGTCGTCATAGGGAACGCACATACCGACGAGCCAGATGTTGACAACGAAGAAGGTGAACATGCGCCAGAAGACAGGGCGGACGGTTTTCTTGATTGTATGTCGGGGGTCGGCGACTTCGCCAGCTATGACTGCGATGTGTTCGCCTGGGAGTGTAAGGACCAATATAGACACGAGAAATGATAGGTTGTATATACCTCCGCCGAAACTAAACGCAGCTTGCACAAAACTCTTTGCAATTCCCTTGATCCCGTTGTGGAATGCCCCAGGTGACTTCCAGTAGTGGAAAATGATGGGCCCGTTGGTCGCAGCGATGCCTCCAGATGTCATGATGAACATGAAAAATATCATAAGTACGACAGCGAGGCATTTGATAAACGACATGTAGTACTCGATGTAGCCGTACACCCGGACGTGGAAGATATTGGCAAAGGCCATGACGACGAGGAAGATGGTTATATACGCAGCCAAGGGGAGGGCGTTCGTCTGCCCCCAGAACTGCAGGACACTTACAGCTGCTGTGATTTCTGCTGGAATGATCATCACCCACTGCGCAGTGAGCAATGGCCAAGGATGTTGGAGGGAGGTGTCTACTCACGGCAAACCAGAAGTTGATACCGATAGCAAAGCCAAATGCTGGGTCCACGAACTCGGAACACTGGCGAATAAAGCCTCCGTGGACTGGCATGTACGTAGTCATCTCTCCAATTGAAGAGTATTGGGCGTAGACAATGATCCTAGCCAGCTGTCAGCAATGTACCCCGAGTTTGGGCTATAAACACTTACGCTGTCAGAGTATAAGTGATGGCGAGCCCAGCAGGACCGGCTGTCTTCATCAGTATATCTATAAATACCAATATCGATAGGCATACCGTAGTACAAGGCCTGCCCAGTTCCAACCCAGAGTCCGGTGCCAATACCAGCCCCAAAAGTCATCATCATCACCTTGCGCCTGGTCAGGGAGCGGTGGTATCCGACATCCTCAGGATTGATCGCTGTAGCAGAGCCTTTGATCTCAGTTGACGCTGTAGCGACACGCTCAATATCGGTCTGAGCATTAACAGTCCCCTTTGATTCCATGTCGTGGCCGACCGATTTGAGAGGGTCGCCCATCGTGCCAGAGTTCATATACTATCAGTCTGAGACATACCGGGCGACCAAACCCGGGAGCAAGCCCCTTCATATGCTGATGCCTCACAAGACCATGTCCTGTTATATCGTCTCCAACTGCTATCTCTGCCATCCTATCAGCCCTCGTTCTGGACCGGCAGTGATCCGCCGGCATTGCACCGGTTGATCTGCGAGTGCCGCCGGGATCGAGAAGTGGGGGAGGGGCGTCTCCAGCACTTGATAACAGCGTTTATCCTTCCTCTTTATTCAGTCTACAATTATACACTGTAAAGCCGTATTCCACCATGAGTTCCAAGAACGTTGTCTTCGACGTAGTCGGCACCCTCGTCGGCTACGACCACCTCTTCGCCGCCATCGACCACCAGCTCGGCGAGCGCCTACGTGCCGAAGGCATCAAACCCTCGCTGCTAGGATATACCTGGATCGAGGTCGCCGAGCGCGAATACACATATCTTAGCATGTCCGGAAAATACACCGTCTTCGCCGACGTCTTCCGCGCCTTATTCTACCGGATGCTCTGGATGGCCGGGATCTCCGAGCCGCGCGAGTTCGCATCAGAGAAGGACCTCGAATATATCATGGAGCAGTACGCGGGACTCACTATGCGGCCTGGTGCAGCGGAGTGTGTGCAGAAGCTGCGCGATGCCGGGTTTAGGGTTTGGTGTTTTACCGCCGGGGATATCAAGCGGGTCGGGGGGTACTTTGCGCGTGCGGGCATTGAGATGCCGGCTGAGGATCTGCTCTCGTGTGATTCTGCTGGTGTCGGGAAGCCTGATCCTGCGGCGTATCGCCCGTTGCTGGATAATTTGGTTGCGGAGAATGGGGGCAAGGTGCCTTGGTTTGCGGCTGGGCATATGTGGGATGTTTCGGCGGCGAGGAGGGCTGGGTATGTTTCTTACGAAGATAGATCTCTCTGGTGCGCTGTTGAAGGTACTAATGTGATGTTACAGGTTTAAAGGCGCGTATTCGTCAATCTGGGAGAAGGAACCGTTGACGGAGCTGTTCGGCAAGATGGATGTTATCGACGAGACTTTGCCTGGCATGGCTGATAAGATCATTGCGCACCAGGCTTCTGCATAATTACTATCTAGTGATAGAGGTCCTTGATATGCAGTGTATAATTCAATAGTACCCAATTCTGGCTAATAATAACCTCGCTGATATCAAATGCAAATATGCTCCTCCAAGATATCAATATACTATCTATCAGTAATACAATCTACAACAGGATGATAACCCGATGATAACATTCAAGATAACCCTCGGCTACTATCGGTAAATACCTCCACCATCTCCACCTGGTATCTACATCCTGCACTGCCGCCGGCTTCATCCCGGCGGCAACTCCACCGGAGAAATGTCCGACAGTCGCCGTGACATAAAAGAACAATCCTTTTATCCTTGGTCAGCCATTCTTGGCTTTAGACGGCACAGATAAGCTTCCATCCAGTATGTCAGCACCATCGCTCGCCCCCAATTCGATCACATCCTTCTGGCGAACCGAGCCTCATCATCTCGACAACCATCGCTCCACCGAGTCTCTCCCAACAGAATGTGACATTGTGATCGTGGGCGCTGGATATGCCGGTGCTTCTGTAGCGCATCATATCTTAGAGCAAACGAATGGTTCCAATCGCCCAGCCATCCTTATCTTGGAAGGCCGCCAGGCTTGTTCAGGCGCGACCGGACGGAATGGTAAGTCACTTTCTCGTTCAGATGAGACTGGTATGGCTTTTGCTGAATACTTGTAGGCGGCCATCTGAAGCCAGACCCGTATAATCGCATTGCGAGTCTAGCAACAGAGTATGGAGTCGATGCAGCCACCGAGGTGGCGGAGTTTGAGGCACGGCATGTTGATGCTATACAACACTTGGTCGAGAAGGAAATGATCGACTGCGAGCTGACGGTGACCGATGCGATTGACGTGCAGCTTAGTGCAACGCATGCCCAGTGTCTCAAGGCTGGATTTGACCGGTTAGTTGCCAGTGGCTGCGAGCCTACGAAGAAGACAAGGTATATCGGGCCAGCGGAGGCTGAAAAGGTACTCCATCCTGCAGTTGACCATATCATACAGTGGCTAATGGTTACAGTTTTCCGGTATGAAAAGGGCTGCTGCATGCTTCACCTACCGCGCAGGGCATCTCTGGCCATATAAACTGGTCATGCATCTGCTTGAAAGGGCTGTCCAGCGCGGCGTTAACCTGCAAACACATACGCCTGTCACTTCTATCACGGAATCGCATTCACCGTCAACCCATCGGTACATAGTCCACACCGCCAGGGGTACCGTCGCCGCAAAGAAAGTCATAATAGCAACCAACGCCTACACTTCCTCCATTCTCCCGCAATACAAAGACCGAATCGTGCCCGTGCGAGGAACCTGCAGTAGGATCATTGTCCCTCCACCCTTCAATGCTCCCAGCAGGCAGTTAACCAAGACGTACACCATTCGGCATAACAACTGGAACTACGACTACTTGATCCCCCGCAAGGACGGCAGCATTGTTGTTGGCGGTGCGAGACCGGCATTCATCGATAACCCAGATAATTGGTACGACGTCAGCGATGACAGTCGTGTCCTTGAGTCTGCGGTGCGGTATTTCGATAACTACATGCAAAGACATTTTGTGGGCTGGGAGAGGAGCCATGCATATACTGACCGCGTGTGGACTGGGAGTGCGTGACCCATGCTAAGCCATTTATCTTTGTACTGCATCTACTGACATCTACTAGTTATGGGATACTCTGCCGACGGCCTCCCGCATGTCGGACTGGTCCCTGGAAAGACAAATCAATGGGTCATTGGTGGCTTCACAGGGCACGGCATGCCGCAGGTCTTTCTTGCGGCGGAGGGCTTGGCCAGGATGGTTCTCCAGGAAATCAAGTTCAGGGACACTGGATTGCCGAGACTATTTGAGACAACACAGGCAAGACTGGACTCAAAGGTAAACCGCATAATGAAGAGTGTACATGAGGGAAAAACCGCGTCACGGCTTTAGGGCTTAGCACTATCATGCCCCCATATGCCAATGGAAGAACTGCGTTGTATAACAAACACATTGTAGTCCTTGCTAGTCTTATTGAATTCAATATCCTGACACTGGTGGGAGCTTAACGATAAAGTCTGGCCCTCTCGACAGGCAGTCATGACAGAAATAACTTGAACCGGTGATGCTCGTCCCGATAAGGAAGGCGACTGGTACGGCCAGAAAGGAAGGGATCGGCGGTGTGGAGGCCACATGACCCCGACCGTCACCCGCCCCTCCTCGTCCCAAACAGGAAACTGCAGCCACGGGGCTTCCCCCACTCTGATTGTCCTTCACAGTAACATTAACCACATCGCCGCCTTCTCCCCGGTTTTTCCATCGTGTCAGTGTTTTATTCTCTTCCCCCGGCCCGCGTCTCCATCCACTCGTCAACAATGCCTGCATACGACCGTGATCCATACACTGCCGTCAGCTCTTTCCACCACCGTCCGCCTGCCCGGTGCCGATTCAGCCCGAGGTCGCGCATCAACATGTCGTTGTACTATGCAACACATCAGCACACAATAGACACGTCGCAGTTTCAATACTCACCGGAAGCGTGTCCACGTTCAGCCCCGTGCCAGTCAGACGGCTCCACACCACATCCTCTGCCACACTTTCAAATACCTTCTGCGGATTAGAGAGAGGTCCGCCAAAGACCTCGTCAAGCCCGCCAGTGAGGAAGGCCACTGCCCAGAGAGCTTGCACTTCCCATACGACTGATACCGTGCCGTTGTAAAGAGCCCCCATGACTGCGAACGAGCGGTCTCCCTCTGCAATCAGCGACGGCGATGCGATGCGTCGGAAGAGATGATAGACGCCATGCGTTGGTGGAGTGGCATACTTGAAGAGGCTGGGATCTAGGGCGGACCGCATCTTGCATTCAGCTTCTTGCTCAATGGGCGCCCAGTCATATTCCGATCCTGTGCGACCCGGCAGCCCAAGGTGCGCACTCAAGGTCGGAGGATCGAATGAAATTGGCACAGCAAACTTCCACCCCGTTGCGTGGACAAGGAGGTCAACGGATGGAATATGAGTCCCGTCGCTAAGCTCAATACTCGTGTCTGGCAATTTGCTCGAGATATGGGCGATGTTTGATCGGTGGATGTGGACATTCGGGTCACGGATCGTCTCCCAGAGATCTGGATGATTGGCGATTCCGCCAGGCGACGTGCAATCGATTGCGCTGTCTTGTCAGCCTATGGTCTACGATATTCGGGACTATCTTACCTCGCCGTCGGACGCAACCTGTCCATCTTTGGGTGCGAATCGTACTTTGCAAACGCGTGAATATCGGCGTCCACCTGTTTCCACAGATGGGCTATCGCCGCTCGGCCCAGGGGATTTCCATGGAGCAACCGCCGTACCCAGGATCCTTCTATTCGGGGCAGCAAGCTTGTACGCGGCCACGTAATTCGTTTTGGGATCTCATATGCGCAAGGACTTATCACTGTCACCATCCTAGTACAACCAGGCTGGTCGCTAGGAACCTGCTTCTTTCCTAATTGAGTGGTAGGTCTAACCATCCATGCTGGACCGCGCCCGTCGTCGCGGATGATCCAATGCACCTGAATTGGCTCGACAGGGCGTGCCTCGATATTAAATGATGCGTTGTTACGGTGGAGGGAGGCGAAAAGGTGAACAAGGTCAAAGGCTGATTTGGCACCCCCGTAAACAGCTACTGATTTAGGGAATGTTGGCGACTGCGTTTCTTTCATGAGATCTTGTTTCAGATTTGGGATTGGTTGGTATCCGAAATTTTGGCGACAATATTTTCCCACGTCTCTGGCGTGAACGGCGGGGACAGGATGGTCTCCGGTATGCGCGATGTCGGGGACATTGGGCTCTGAGGTAACTCCAGTAGCAAGGATAAGTTTGTCACTCTTAACAGTAAATCGCGTAGACGATGGGTCTGTCAAGTCGACAATATCCAATGCCCATTCCTTGGTGGGCAGTCGAGAAGCACGAGTGACCTTCTCTGGTCAGACACAATATATATTCTGCAGCCAAAACATACCTTCCAATTCAACCGAATTCGCCGCCTCAAATCCCACTTCTCAGTCCAGACATGCAGATACCGATTAATCTTCCATCCGGGAATGAAATTATAATCACTCTCTTTCTCAGACTCATCTGGAACGGCATCCTTCAGACTTAAATCACTGAACTCGTAGTTGCCGTATGAATTCTGGCTCAGGAGGTTAGGGTACAGCCTGTCGCGCGACCAAGTCCCTCCAATGTCATACGCAGAGTCAATAATCAAGAGATCATCGAGGTCCTCGTCTTGATGTTCCTGTCTCGGCGTTTCACTCTTGTATCCACCCACGACCTGAAGGTATGTTTTTGCGGCGATGAGCCCGTTGAAACCGGCGCCCACAACAATAACTTGCGGCATTGATGTTAGTCTGTGCACTGGCTTGTTATTCCTGGATTCATTAAAACACTGGAAGCCAAGATTCTTGAAATTAAAGAGGGAGGCGTGTTAAGTAGAGTTTCAGGGCAGTAACACTGGGACGCGAACAATCGCAGTCCGGGCGAGGGTTGATATTGTTCTCTGCAACAAAGAAGACCCGACCTCGCCGGGCACGACCACAACTAATCGGTCGCTGTCGATTCCTTCAGTCCAGTTACATACTATTTTATCTGAAAAGTAATTGATTTGAAATCTATATCTAGTGCTCTATTGTCATTGTCATATCGTCGCGTCAATCTCGTCCACAATCGTAACCTTGATGCTAGGCTGGTCCCGGTCAGCACATAGTTCCAGCGCCTCATGTGCTCGTTCCAGCGGGAATGTATGCGACACCAGGGGCTTCAGATCCAGGATCCCAGCTGCCAGACAGTTGATCGCGGGCGGCCACGTATCGCGGTACCGGTTAATGAACTTAAGATCGATCTCCGCAAGCGAGAGGTGCATGAAGGGCAGGTTGTTCATAACAGCTTTACCAACACCAATGACGACGACGACTCCGCCCCGGCGCGCTGTGAAGGCCGCTGTAACCACGCTGCTTTCAACACCTGTACATTCGAGAATACGGTCGGGGGCGCTGTACTCATCTGGCCCGAAGAGAGCGCGGATGGCTTTCGCGTTCCCCTCTGGGTCCAGCGTTGGGTTGATCTGGTATGTTGTGGCGATGGGTAAGTACTTCTTCGCGAAGGCAAGGCGGCTCTCGTCGATATCTGTGATGACGACTGGGTGGGCGCCGGATGCGCGTGCTGCTGCTGCTGCGATGAGACCAATAGGTCCGGCGCCGCAGCAGACGACGCCGCGGCCAAGTTCGAGATGTGCGATTTGAATACCGCGCATGACTACGCTCAAGGGTTCGAGGAGGGCGCCGTCAAGGTAGGACAGGTTAGATGGGAGCCTAGCGGTTGTTAGCAGTTGATCCCTCTCTTTTTGGACAAAGGGCATGGGAAAGCGCATACTTGTGTAGCCATTTGGCAGGATGGACTTTGTAGCGCTGGAGTGTTCCAGCGTAAGGGTAGACACCGGCGAACTGAACGTCCTCGCAGAGGTTGTACCGGCCATCGTTGCAGAGGAAGCAGTTGTCGCAGGGAACACCAGGCTCAACGGCGACGCGATCGCCTGTTATCCGTTAGTACTGTGTAGCAGCTTTGTTTTAATTTGGGCCGTACCAGGCTGCAGATGTGTAACGCCCTCGCCGCACTTCAGGACAACACCCGCGGCTTCATGACCGATAATGCAGTCGCCGTGGAAGATGAGCTCGCCGATGCGACCGGTTTTCCAGAAGTGAATGTCCGACCCGCAGACTCCGGTGGCTTTGATGTGGAGGAGAACCTCTCCCTTGCCCGGAGCATGGATGGGGGCCTCGACGAGCTTGATCTGGTGGTCGGCTGTGATCTGGAGAGAGGGATTGGGGAGGAACGACATGGCGGGGGGGTGTGTGAGGGAGAGAAATTACTGAGAGTGGAAAAAAAGAAGGAGTGCCACGAGAATATATACAGGCGCGCCCAGAGGGAAAGGGAAACTGGAGCCCCCGGAGTGGCTCCGAGTGTAGTTGCAGGAAGTGAATGCGCGCTTGCTTCAGAATTTCCCCATTCGGACAGCAGTGCCTCTGGTTACCCGATTCGGCAATCCTGCCTCCATCGCCAGTTATAAAGGCGCCTCCGCGGGCGCATTGCTTTTCAGAATCGCAAATATCCCCTCTTTCACATCACTCCCGAGCATCATGACTTCCTCTCTGGTGAACGGCTCAAGTAGCCAGCATGATGTTGTGCTCAAGACCTTCCGGCTTCTCATTGCCGACCTCTGCCAGCAGTTCGGTGGCGGACACCCTGGGTAGGTAGATTGACACCGAGAAAAAGTGGACTTGACTAACTGAACAGGGGTGCAATCGGTATGGCAGCCATCGGAGTCGCTCTCTGGCGCTACATTATGCGATATGCACCGCACACCCCAGACTTCTTCAACCGCGACCGCTTTGTGCTCTCCAACGGCCACACTTGTCTCTTCCAGTACACTTGGCTCCATCTGACAGGCTACAAGGCCATGACGTTTGAGCAGCTAAAGTCCTACCACTCTGACCGCGTTGACGCGCTGTGCCCTGGTCACCCCGAGATTGAGCATGAAGGCGTCGAGGTCACCACCGGTCCTCTGGGACAGGGTGTCGCCAACGCTGTCGGTCTCGCAATGGCCTCAAAGAACCTGGCCGCCACATATAACCGACCTGGATACGATGTTGTCAACAACCACACATGGTGCATGATTGGAGATGCCTGTCTGCAGGAGGGTGTTGCTCTGGAGGCTATCTCTCTGGCTGGACACTGGAAACTCAACAACCTGACCATCATGTACGACAACAACCAGATCACTTGTGACGGCTCTGTCGATCTCACCAACACCGAAGATGTCAATGCCAAGATGCGCGCCTGCGGATGGGACGTTATTGATGTTGAGGATGGCTGCTACGACGTTGAGGGTCTGGTCCAGGCGTTGACCAAGGCCCGCGCTTCCACTGAGAAGCCGACCTTCATCAACGTCCGCACAGTTATTGGTCTCGACAGCAAAGTTGCAGGTCAGGCGGCTGCCCACGGTGCGGCATTTGGCGTTGCTGATGTCGCTGATATGAAGCGCAAGCTCGGCTTCAACCCCGAGGAGCACTTTGTCGTTGGCGATGCGGTGCGCGAGTTCTTCGCCGACCTTCCTGCTCGTGGCGAGGGCTTCGTCAAGGAGTGGAATGATCTCGTTCAGCGGTATACCGAAGCACACCCGGAGTTGGGCGCTGAGTTCCAGCGTCGCGTACGTGGTGAACTGCCAGCCGACTGGCAGGAGCGCATTCCTACCGAATTCCCTGACAAGCCGACTGCATCGCGTGCCTCGTCCGGCCAGGTTTTCAACCCTCTCGCACAGTCTATCAACTCGTTCATGGTCGGCACGGCCGATCTGTCACCGTCAGTCAACATGATCTGGAAGGGCAAGGTTGACTTCCAACACGTACGTTGTTGTATCGAATATGCCTTATCAAAATAGTCAAAACTAACCATAATAGCCCGACCTCCGTACAACCTGCGGCATCAATGGCGACTACTCCGGCCGTTACATCCACTACGGTGTCCGCGAACACGCCATGGCCGCCATCTCCAACGGTCTTGCCGCCTTCAACCCCAACACCTTCATCCCGATCACCTCCTCCTTCTTCATGTTCTACCTCTACGCCGCCCCCGCCGTCCGAATGGGCGCTCTTCAACACCTCCAAGTCATTCACGCAGCCACCCACGACTCAATCGGCATGGGCGAGGATGGCCCAACGCATCAGCCGATTGAGCTGGCCTCGTTATACCGCGCCATGCCAAACCTCCTATTCATCCGTCCCGGAGACGGTGAAGAAACGGCAGGTGCTTGGATCGCCGCCATCAACGCAAAGACGTCTTCCACCATTATCTCCACATCCCGACACGCCCTCCCGCAGCTCAAGCAGACCCGTCGCGATGGAGTACTGAAGGGAGCATACGTCCTCGAAGAAGCCGAGTCAGCAGCTGTAACGCTCATCGGTGTCGGAGCCGAGCTATCCTTCGCTTTGGACGTCGCCGCTGAGCTCAAACAGAAGAACGGTATCACTGCTCGCGTTGTCAGTTTCCCCTGTCAGCGTATCTTCGAGCAGCAGTCCCTAGAGTACAAGCGCGGCGTTCTGCAACGGCACAAGGGTATCCCGGCCGTGGTAATCGAGCCGTACGCACCAAATGGCTGGGAGCGGTACGCGAATGCGGGCATTTCAATCAAGCGCTTTGGACACAGTCTACCTGGTAAGGCGGCATATAAGTTCTTTGGCTTCGAGACGGGAGTCATGACAGACAAGGTTGGAGATTACCTGGAGAGGATCAAGGGCGACGAGGCCCTGAGGGGAGAGTTTGTTGATCTGTAATGGATGATAATAAGTAACGATAGATTTCAATTTCAATTCTTTGGCGAAGCTGTGTTATTCCCTCATCATGTGATGCCTCTGGTAAACATCTCAATACATCAATACATCAACACATATCTCTCTCTCTCTCTCTCTCTCTCTCTCTCTCTCTCTCTCTCTCTCTCTCTTTTTCATCTTCATGCTCAGGTAAATAGCAATTTACTTATTATGGCTTCAGGACCCGCCAGCAAGGCCTCTATCTTGAGGCTGCCTCCTGAGATTCTCATGCTCATTGTGGGTGTACTGTCTAGGAAGCATTTCTTCAATGTCGCTCTCGTCTGTCGTGCTTTCAATTCCGCCGTGTTGCCTCTCCTCTACAGAAAACTCTCTTTCTGTGTATGCTCTGGAGGCCGCATCTTTCGACAACTGGAATACACCAATCAAGCCAATCCGTCATTGCTCAAGAATTGCAGATGTCTGCGTTTGTATACGACTCCACACTGCCTGTCGTGTGATCATAAATTCCTTCGGATAACCAGCCTTATAGGGGCTATGTCAAAGGTGGAATCCTTGTCCTTCTTGTATAACGGGAGAACAGAACCTGGAGCGCTATGCCGATTGATTCTTGAAGCACTTCATCGTATGCGTGGGCTCAAGCTCTTCCGACTGCAATGTTCTCTTCCTACCTCCGATCTGCAGAAAATCATGGACGCTCTTGATTCCATGCCTTCTCTTCGCGTTCTTTCTCTTTGGGGGTTGGATCCCCGGTATCGAGAGACCAAGGACGGGGATAGCATACTGACAGCCGCGGTCCGCATACCTCAATTTGCATAACTTTTATCAATAAACATGTTAACATATCTCCCAGATGCACCGAACCGCACCGTTTACGTCGCTCAAGTTGATGTGTGATAGTCTACGAGTCGAGGATTTGGAGCATTTTATTAGATGGCCGAAAACGCTTACTAGTCTCCGTTTGGTTGGAGGGATAGACAGCGAGCCCGTTGCCGACCTTCCCGCCCTGGGCAATTGGCTCTCCATTCACAAGACGACCCTACGATCAATTAGGATTGGACCACTGAATCTCAACACCAGAGGACGCCTTTTGGATTTAACTGCCTTCACGGCCTTGGAAAGTTTGAGTATCCAACCGCAGGTTATTTGTCTTCCAGGAGGAGAATTTCCATACCAAGATGTCCATCTGCTGCTTGGCCCGAAGCTCCATACATTCACGCTGGAGCATCCACTGAGTTCAGTTCAGATCGACTTTGGCGACGTTGAGGAGCAGTGGATTCGGCACCTTGCGAAAACGGCAACCCGTCTGAAGTCAGCTCTACGTGGGATCCAGATCATTTGGCATGTCGATGATGATAATTTTGGTAGCCTTCAGGACAGAGTTGATCGACTCAATCGAGAGTCACACTCAAATGGAGTCCAGGTTGGTATGGAACAGCTTGGCGTTGACGGTATGGATTGAGTTGGTATTCGTGCGGGGCAGGGCAAATCGTTGTGGAGGATTCTGATACTATTTTTGCTTTGAGTCTACGCTTCTCATCCATTTTGCGAAACCCATTTAGTATTTATTGTTTTCAATCCTATGGGAGTTTGTTTTGCCAATCTAGGTATTTGTGAAATAACAGGATCGAGCCGACATTGGTGCGAGATACCCATGCGCTTACAGAGTTCATTGGGAGAGTACAATCTTCGATAGGTCAGGAACGGAATATCTCGAACCAGCCACAAGTTTGTCAAGTATTCTTCGCTGCTTCTATTCGAGAGGGGTTGTGGCCAAGTTAATTGTGAAGTTACTGCAGGAAAGAACTGCCAACTCCTGCCTTCAATGGCACTCACAGTCTACAACTTGCTTTCCTGTATCTTGTGATAGCGCACGATTCCAACTTTGCATGCTTGTAGCACTACCAAATCACGATAAATGCTAAGTTTAAGTAAATATACTAACGAAGCGTATCTGAAACACTATTGAATTTGTGGGCGTTTGGATTTTGAGCTGCTTTGGAGACATTCGCAAGTTAGAGTTCGGTAGTCACAATTCTGAACTGAGGGAGCCTCGCCGGTAGTCGAATCTATGTGGTTGCGATAATACAGGGATCTGAGGTGCTTGTACAATTTCTTTCTGAATAAATCAATGATCTTTGTATTCGTAAATAGTCAACACCGCTGGTTCTAATCATCTATCGAACGGGATGCCTAAAAACCTAGCTACCCAGCCCGACATGGCAACAGTATCGAATTAGTTACCGGTGGGTGTCGGCGGAATACATGCATATATTTTGATATGACAGGCGAGATACGCAGTGACTTTCAGCATATGATCGGTTCTTGTGCCGTTTTGGGTGCCTCGGTCCTTTGGGGGATGGGCCCTTGAGTTATCCTTGTTGTGTTGCTGCTTGGGATTTGCACACCCACGAAGCGCTTTTTCAATCTCGAATGTTTACGTTCTCAATTCACTGTAACGACTGTCGCAACCAAGTGCTAGCGTGTAAAAGCAATTGAACCCCCTTTCATTGTTCCTTGTCGCAAGTTATAACTGACTCCATCGACCCGCAACCCCTGCTCATTCAGCAGTAAGATGGTATCTCCCCGATCCGAGAGCGCCCAGTCCTCCAGTTCAAACGGCCGGT
The DNA here is from genome assembly GCF_001890705.1 of Aspergillus sydowii CBS 593.65. Classification (NCBI taxonomy): domain Eukaryota; kingdom Fungi; phylum Ascomycota; class Eurotiomycetes; order Eurotiales; family Aspergillaceae; genus Aspergillus; species Aspergillus sydowii. The sequence goes on from NW_024467871.1 coordinate 212,567, forward strand.
CAATTCTCGGCCTTAGCGCGGCGCCCTTTGGAAGTTTTTGTATATCCCCGGCCGCATTGCGGATAGCCCAGGACTCCAGGCGGACCGCGCGGTTCGTCCGGTTGGACAATGTCACTGATTTCCGTCTTCCGCCGGGACCTGCCGGGTTGACGTACGCTTCCTGGATGAGTACTGCATCCTCGATGATGTCTGGAAGGAGAATATCGCTCCAGCCAACGCCGGAGATCGCATGCCCGGACTGATCATTTGTATGCACGGCTTGCGATGCAAACGCGAGGAATATGCCGAGCCACTCGCCAGAGGTTGGGAAATGAAATATCAGGCCCCCGTCCTTGAACACGCCATCGTCCGCGCGAAATTTGCACCCGTTGCCCTGGTTCATGTGGATATTGTGAATCTCGTTCCCGGATTCAGAGCGTGAGCCGAAGATGTAGATCTCTGCATCTTCTTCGATAGCTTGCTTGATACTCGGCACCATTACGTCGATGATATCGCCAAATTGGCCCGGAATATCGTGCGGGAGAAGCCTGCCATTAGTGCTGTTGAATAGGCTATGTCGGATGTAATCCAAGCCGAGTCCCTGCGAGCCATTGCTATTTTGTGCGGTGAAGCCGAATTTGAGATCGGATAGCTCATCGACTATCGGGTTCTGATCCAGTCGGTGATTTACCCAGTAGACCAGCCTAGAGTCATGCAAGTCTCCGGATGTGATGTTTATCGCCGCCCGACACCGTCCTGCAGCGCCGTTGCATCCATTGGTGGAAACTCCATTGCGTCCCGGCCCTTTCAGCCCCCGATCATCGAAGAATAGCGAGAATTGTGGCGAGTTGAGACAATCCTGCCGATCGGTGAGCACGTAGTCGACTGGGTGGCCTTTCCAGACACCGTAATTATCGACTGGCATTGCGATCGAGGATGCTGTGCTAAGTCAGTCGTGATGATGAAGGCTACTGGGTATTGTGGCGATGGCTGGATATATACCAGCAGTGAATGATATCATGTGCCTGGCAAGAAGTGGTTTGTGGCTTCACAGTCGTGCGACCAGTCGGTCTAGGCTGGTCGACAGTGCTCTGGGAGACCTATTATCTGGATTCTAGAATCTGGCTTCTGGTCCCTGGTTCGCGTGGGTCTATGGTTATAGAGCTTAGTTGCCATATTCTCTATTCTAATGGTCAACTCATAAACTGGTCGGATAGACGAATGTCTCGCGCTTTTGTTCGGATATTGTGGCGATATTCCCGTAGACGCTGTCCTCTGTGCTCTAGGGCCGACACTCGACGACTGTGACACAATTGGTGGTCTAGAATTATTTTCGTAGATTTGACTTCTGCTCCCGGTGGAATCCGGATCTATACCGGCTCGTCCGTGTTACGCAGCGTCATTCATGATCCGCAGATATAATCCGGGCTCGGTCATTGGTTTGACGTTCCCTGGGGATGAGTCGAGAAGCCATGTCCCAGCATCTGGTCAATTGGGAGACGATGATCGGTTTCCGCTTTCGGCTGCCTCGAGCAGCGACCGTCCACAGGCTTGCGTTTATCGGATTTGGTGACACAGCACTGATAACCCAAGTTAGTTAGTTAACTAATAGCCAGCTTCTTAGCATTCCTCCCAGCGGACTTTAACCTGGTGATCTTCATCAGGAGGTAAGGTTCGCCTTGCGGTGGTCTGTTCTCAGCCCTGTTGGGTCGAGAGCCACTGCACGTTCACATGACAGGAGCAGGCGACTTAAAGAACCAGCCGGATCGCTCCAAGCACCCTCGAGGGACGAATGGACACAGCGACTCGATGGAGAGGGATGAGTGAGTGAGTGTGAGGGGGGGGTGCCAAGCTCCTTTCGCAGAGAGGAGTGAGCTCACGTGGGACATGTCATTGGCTGGTGCGGCCCTGTGCACAAGTACATTGTGACCAATCAGCATCCCCAGACCCGGCATGTTCCGGTTATGCACGGTTATGTTCCACCACATGATTGTGCACCCGACAAGGAGCGCGCAGATCGACTCCCAGCTCCCTCATTCTTCATCAACCCTGCACTCCCCTCGAAAGCTGACCGGAGCAAGTTCGCGACAGGCAGTACTTTGCTGCCGATACACATGCCCTTGGACATCCTCTGTGCAGACGAAAAGCGATAGACAGGCGAGATGACCTGGCTGCGGGGAGACTCCCAAGCCGGCCGCCCCGCATCCCCCGCAGACTCGGAGCAGCCGCTTCTCGACGGCGACCGCGACGACGACGACCGCAGTCCACGCCTCAGCCGAGATGAAGAATGCGTGCCGCAGCAGCCCAAGAAGCGGACCTCGCGGATCCGTATTACCATTTTCTCTGTCATCTTCGCGACCTGTGCTGCCCTGCTCGCAGCGTTTGTCTACCTCTTCGCGTCTCACCGATTAATCGCCTCGAAGCCGGGGAAACCAAACCAGCCTGACAGAGACTCTCCGATCAAGAATGTCGTGGTTTTGGTGCAGGAGAACCTGGCGTTCGACACAATTGCAGGCGGGCTCACATACAGCTCTGAAATCGACGGGCTCGTGAAGCACAAGTTCTGCAATCCCGCCAACGTCTCCGACCCGGACTCGGAACTGGTCTGCGCCAAACCTCTCGCCAAAAACATCGCCTCGGATGATCCAGACCACAGCATCGCTGGTGGGAACCATCAAGTGTACGGCACTGACCATCCAGACCTCTCTATCCATCGCCCCACAATGCAGGGGTTCGTCAGCGAACAGATCCGCTCGTACGGCATAGACGGCGACCTCAAGCGCGCCGGAGAAGTCATCAACTATTACACTCCAAAGCATGTCCCCATTTTTAATGCTCTAGCCGAGAATTACCTGCTCTTCGACAAATGGTTCGCCGCTGTACCCGGTCCGACAAACCCCAACCGCGCCTATCTCACCTCCGGAACCTCCCACGGCCACGGCACCAACGACCCAGGATTCGACGTTTCCGCCCTCCCCCAAGTATCCGTCTTCGAACAGCTCTCTGCAGCTAACATTTCCTGGATCAACTACTCCAACACCACTGGCTTCGCGCCAGACGCGCTCTTCTACGACTGGACTAAGAAGTCCGGCCACGGGCGCAGGTCCGTCAGGCCAATCGAGGAGTTCTACAAGGACGCCAAAGCCGGCACTCTACCGCAGTTCACATGGATAAACCCAGAATGCTGTTCGTACCAGTCCTTCCACCCGCCCTCTGCAACAGATCTCGGCGAGGATTGGATAAAGGGCATCTACGAAGCCTTGCGGTCTTCCCCGCAGTGGAACGAAACGCTCTTCATCCTGACCTTCGACGAGCACGGCGGGTTCGCGGATCACGTCCCGCCTCCGGAAAACGTTCCCCCTGGCGATGAAATTCCTTATACAGAAGTCGCGAAAGACGGGCGCCCGACGACATTCCACTTCGACCGGCTCGGAATCCGCGTCCCCACCATTTTGATCTCCCCGTGGGTGCAGAAGGGCGCTGTCCAGCACAGCCCGAAGACCCAGAGTGGAGAATACACCCACACCTCTATCCTGAAGTACGTATCGGAGCTATGGGGGCTGGATATTCTTACGCCCCGAGTAGAGTGGTCGCCTAGTTTCGGCGACTTGATTCAGAGAGAGGCTATTAGAGAGGATACACCAATGTTCTTGCCAGCGCCGATTATTTTCTAACGACCCATATTTTCCCTGGTGGAACACTTGCCTGTGACGATTTTTGATTTGAATAGATACCTGGATATAAAGGAAGTAACGACGGAGTATATAGTATGGATATGGATAAGAATATGAATATGAATATGAACATGGAATAATACCACATGATATACTCCGGTTGCCCCCGGTGATTTTGTTAGCACAGTGGGTCCGAATCCTTCAGAGCGGCCAATATTCTTCAAGCACCGCCTTCCTAGTTAGTTCTAGAATGAAGCTAGGAAAACCTCCTCGATCGCAACATCTTGAAGACCTCTGGTGTTGCAATACCTCTATTGTTTATATGATGTCTACCGCGCCTGAGCCTTCCGGAGTGCCTGAATCGAGGCAGAATTCTACACGCCTTCAACGCGATGATCGAATCCGAGTTCTAGCTCTACGAGATGCTGGGCTTACATACCAACAGATTGCCTCTCAGCTACAAATGACCCTTCGACAGGTCCAATACACATGCCAATCCCAGCAAGCTACTCCTAAAAAGGCCCGTGGACAAAGACCTAAACTATCTGAAAACGATATTGATAAAATTATTGAATTTATATCTTCATCGGAACGGAACCGACGCATGCCACACTATAAAATTATTCAAGAACTGGATCTTCCTGTTGGCACAACAGCCTTATCCCGAGCGCTTAAAAAACGAGGTTATACGCGATGCGAAGCTCTTCAAAAGCCGCCTCTATCAGATTTAAGCAATGAAGAAAAAGGCCAAAACAGCATAGTAGCCCGCCCGTACCAAGTTTAAGGTTGCCTAATGCCCCCTATCGGCAGGGCGGAATATAGTCGACAAGTTCACCGCAGCAACACCATCCGCTCGTCCGGTGACGACGCGTTGATCCGCCAAATCCAAGTCACTAGGGGCCACTACGGCGTACCTCTGGCGTGATAGTGTCAGCTCCAGTTTAGATATGCGGTGACCGTTTACAGGTAGTACGCGTGAACGGCTGCCTAGTAACTATCTGACCGTTGAGCAGCGGGTCCAACGGTGGCCGAGGGTGGGTCTGTTGATTATTTGTGATTGAATGTGCGATGCATAGTTCATGACTCTATACATATAAGTCTACACCGTAGAGGGCACTATATATTGATAAGCACTAGGAAGGGTGGTGGGTATCGTGTCTCCTGAGTCATGGAGTCCTTGGATTGCCGACGGCCCTGTTATGGAATATGTCCCGAATGGGTGGATCTACTGGCAGCTTGGCAAGTTGGAGCCTGATAAGCAGTAAACTGGGTATAATTTAGCAAAACTAGATTATTCACTGGTTTGACACGGGCAGCTTCAAAAGTCAAGAAGGGAAACGTTTCGAATCGCTAAAGGATATATACGTAAAATGCTATGTAAAATGCAAAGAAGTAACGTCTATCAACGTTCAGCTTTACGAAGAACCAACAGAAAGGTCCTTAAGGGCCGCGGTAACGCCTAGAACATACAACAGTTAGCCAAGTTCATCAGTATAGTAGACGCCTGACCTACTATCGGGACCCCACGTCTCCTTGATAAAGTCCGCGCATCGTTCTCCGATGCCGTAGGCTGGCATCTGGGTGTGTCCACCGTGCAGAGTCGGCATGACACTGGTATCAGCAACGCGCAGACCAGCGACTCCGCGGACACGCAGCTTGTTGTCGAGGACAGCCTTGGGGTCGTCGGCCTTGCCCATAGCACAGGTTCCGGCGCCGTGGTAGCCTACATCGAGAGTTAGCTTGGGTTACTGCTAAACCAGGGAAGCGGGGATGAACATACATGTTGTAGCGTGGTGCTTGACATAAGGAATCCACTCGTCGCGGGTCTTGAAGGCGTGATGGCCCGACTCCGGAGGCCAGGAGCCCTTGACGATCTCCTTTGTTCCGGCACCCTGCATCACAATCTCGTTTGCGTACTGGCAGGCCTCTGTGAGGACAAGGAGGTCCATGGGGTCGTTGAGATAGTTGCAGTCGATAACAGGGTTACGGGATGGATCCTTCGACTCGAGAGTCACGGTCCCGCGCGACTTCGGAGCGAACAGCTCGGAGATGATGGAGAAGGCGTGCTGGTTGTTCACGGGGAACTGGTCGTACTGCTTGGGGCCACCGTAGGTCTCTGTGGTAAAGAACTCGATGTTGGGCTGCTTGGGGGTCAGGCCCATGGGGTCGCGGCCAGGCTCGCGGGGGGCATCGCGCCACATGGGCTCGTCCTTGAGACGGTGGTCAATGCGGGCAAAGGCGAAGCAGCCAAAGGGGAACGTGGAGAGGAAGCCGGACTTGTGCTCCTTGTACTCCTGGTAGGTTTTGGCGAAGCTGTCGCCGTGGTAGACCTTGTCGCAGTTGGTGAGACCGGCCTGGCTGGCTTCGTAGAACATAAAGACGATCTGGGATGTTAGACAGGAAGTTCAGACGAGGGCAGCAGACATACCAGGTGGTCCATGAGGTTCTTGCCGACGCCAGGGAGTTCGACCTGGCAGTTGATGTCGAACTTGGCGAGCTCGTCGCGGGCACCGATTCCAGAGCGCAGCAGGATGGCCGGACTGCAGTAGGCACCGCTGGAGATGATGGTCTCTCGTCGAGCATGGAAGGTCTTGCTTGTTCCGTCTGATGAGCGGGTCACCACGCCCGTCGCACGCTGGCCATCAGCTGTAGGCTCCAGGACGACGTGGTCCACGGTCACGTCAGTTTTGATGGCGATGTTGGAGCGGTCGTACTCCTTCGTGATGAAGTCGGCGGAGGTGGTGCGGACACCCTTGTAGACGGTGCGAGGGACATGGCCACAGCCGTGGGGGACGTCGCCGGTTGAGAACATGTCGTGGTGCAGGGGAAGGCCCTGGTCAACGAAGGAGTCGATGATACGGTCTGCAATGGGGGCAAGGTCGTGCGGTTCTGTGTGCAGGGGCCCGGAGTAGCCGTGGGCAGACTTGTCCTCCTTGAACCAGGGCTTGGTGTGGAATGTCTCGCTCTAGCGGGCGTCACCGTCAGTATTTCAAGAAAGTTCAGAAAAAGAACAGGTATCTGCAGGTATCTACCTTCTTCATGGCCTCAAAGAACTCGTCGCCGCTCCAGCCCTCCAGCTGCCAGTCATCGTAGTCCTGTTTGCTCCCCCGGATACACAGCGTGCCGTTGCAGCCACTGCAGCCCCCGAGGAACCGGCCTCGACTGAGCTTGACCTGGCGGTTGTCGACGCCGTCCATGGGCTTTGTGATCAGGTTCCAGTCCGTCTCCGAGTCGAAGTTCTGGGACCAGCCCCCAGCCATGTGCACATTCTCGAGATCGCGGTTGTGCTGCCCGGCCTCCAGGAGCAGCACGCTGACGTTCTTGTTCTCAGCCAGACGGCCGGCAACGACGCATCCTGAAGTTCCTCCTCTACTAGCGTTAGACAGATATCACAAGTGGCGGCACCAAGAAGCCTACCCGCAGACGATGTAGTCGTAGGTGGTGTCGGGATCAGCGAGCGAGCCCATGTTGTCAATGATTTGCAGTGAGAGCCTTCACAGAACTTTCTCAAAAAGTCAAAACGTTCACGGAACTCCAATACGAGGCGGCAACCGGTGTCGAAAAGGGGCGATGGGCGGGCATCCTGGGGCCCTTTAAACGCTGCGGCCTCAAGGGGAAAGTGCGGAAACAAATGGCCTGCTCACCGTTAGTCTGGCTGTTCTGCTTTAGCTCACAGTTTACTGTTTCACTAGGCCGCTTCCCCGCTTGGAAATGCGGCGTTGATCCTTCTGGCGCGTGAGTTTGAGTCGAGCCAGAGGGCGGAATCTTTGCTGTATATTCCGCCCTTGCGGGGTAACTTGTTAGGGCTACGGGGTATATCACCCTATCTGTCTATCAGTCTCCTCCAGCCCGTCCATTTCCGCCTGCTCTGAGTCTGAAATCCAAAACCATGCATCTTCGCAGGAGACTGTCTGTCGAGCAATCCTTCACGAATCCATGCAGCTCGTCCCAACTGCCAGCGCTAGAACGGTGGAGCCAGCAGCGCGGACTATCTCCGGAGTCCGAGACCAAGACCAAGACCAAGGCAGCAGTGGAGCAGTTCCGCTTTTTTCCCTGCTGGGAAAGAGTTGCGGGAGACCGTCCTGCCAGGGCGCTGCTGTTAATGTTATTTGGCTTGGACGGTCGCGCCACGGCCCCGGCAGCCAGCGGGTCTCCGTTGGTGACAATCTGACAGATGGAGGCAGATGCCCCCGGACCGGCTGGTGATGTGATTTATGGGCAGTCGCTGCTATACATCCATCTGGTGGCGATGGCGCTACCATCTCGATATGAATCTTCAATCCTTCACGATGAACACCGTCGCTCGGTTTAACCCCGGACGGGCGCAATTTGTCAATCGTCCTGGGCGACCGTCCAGTGCCGCAGGATTTAGGCCCTGCAGGAAGCGACAGGGGGTCGTGGATCTCGCAGGGGCCAGAAGGCTTAGGGGGCTTCCATTCGCTAATCGCAAGTTCCCGAGGAGCCACCGGGGGCTGCGGTCTCGACAAGACTAAGAAGCATCGAAGAGGCGAAAAGCCCGTTGCCATTGCATCGCCCTGCTTGGTGGACTCTGGCCCCAACACCGCCCTGCTGTCTTGTGAGCTGCGGATAGTGGAACAGTTTCCCTGGCGTGTTTCGTGTGGGCTTTGCTGCCAACTTGCTGTCAGCCCCAGACGGGCCGACTTATTGCTGCTGCGGATCGTCTGTCGACAGCGAATGCTGGCCGCGCACAGGGGCCCATCGTGGACCATCTGGGACCATCTGGCCAGTCTGCTCGGACCCCCAGCAGACTAAGACGCGGCAATGGATGGGTCGTTGGTCCATCTGTGATTCTCTGCACCAACGGCTGCTCCAGGGCCCACTGCGAGATCCGCTACAAACCTTGTTTGCTCGACAAGGCCGTAGAATCTGCTTCGAAATGCCCAGTCGGGCAGTACCTAATCATACGAAGACTAATAATAATAATCCTTCTGGCGTCGCAGGCGGGAAACGCCGTCAATCGCTCCTGAAACAGCGAAATTCTCCTGCTGGCCACTATCACGCACTCAAGCAGCAGTGGATCAGCAATTGGGTCTGTCAGACTACCAACGGTCGTACTTTTGACTTTGCAATCTCGTATTCTGTGCAACGATGGTTCTCCCTGAATGGCTTTGTGGCTTGGTCCCGTCAATTTCTGCAGCCAAGTTGGGGCAATATTAATGCAGAACCCTGTCCCATCCTGCTGGGACCCAATCACTCGACGCCTCCATGTCGCTGTCTCTGTTCTCGAATACTTGAAGAACTGCTGCCGCTGACACCATGACCACGACGCCCTTCCAGAAGGAGGCCTGGATCGAGTATGGCATCGGTGTTGTTGTCATCCTGTTTCGCATATTCGCCCGTATCAAGGTCGTTGGAATCAAGAACTGGCAGGGCGATGACTACTTTTCCGTCGTTGCCCTGATATTCTGGACGGTATGCAATGGCTACTGGGATTGCATGAGAAAACCTAGAGAACTAACTCCCTCAGGCTGAGCTGACCATGTTGGAGCTCATCGGTCAGTATGGCACCAATATCGGCCTGACAGACGAACAGCGAGCGGCTTTAAGCCCGACAGAGGAGGCCAGACTCGTCTATGGGTCGAAGTGCCTGATGGCCGGATGGACTTGCTATGTCACTTTGATCTGGTCGCTCAAGGCCTGCATGTTGTTCTTCTACAACCGTCTCACGTACGGCATGCTTCCCACTTCAACCTCCCATTGTATTACTGACATTGCGACAGACTCGGTCTCACGCAGCAGAAGCTCGTCAAGTTCAACGCCGTTCTTTGCGCCTGCACTTATGTTGCAGTCATCTTCACTATCTTCCTGCACTGTCGCCCGATCGAGAGACATTTCCAGGTCTATCCTGATCCAGGCCGTACGTCCCCCCTTTGCCTACACACCGGACATCGCTTACACTGTACAGTCAACTGCTCTGCGGATTTCGTCAACTACATTGTGATCGCTGCTACAAATGTTGTGTACGTACTCCATCGTATCCACTCCACTGCAACCTACTAATCCTGCAGCACCGACGGTATCCTGCTCTGCATTCCAATTCCTCTCCTCGCGAAAGTCCGTCTACAACTGCGCCGGTACGTCTCTAAAAATACCAACAGTCCCTGCCCTTACTGACCATCCACAGCAAGCTCATCATCGGCGTCCTCCTCTGCGGCGGTGTCTTCGTCATGGCCGCCACCCTCCTCCGCTGCATCCTCTCCCTCAAAGACATCAACAGTATCAACAACAGTACAGTCTGGGCTATTCGCGAAACGGTACCTCCCTCCCCTCTCCCTCTCCCTCTACCACTTGATATCTCGAATAAGTCCAAAACTAACAGGAAAACCACCAACCCAGTTCGTCGCCATCATCGCCGTCAACGCCCCCTGCATCAAACCCCTCTTCAGCACCTCCATCTGGATCCGCTCCTCCTCCAAAGACCCCTCCTCCGGCCGCGGCGCCTACGGCAAAAGCACCGGCGCCAGCTTCAACCTGTCTGCGATGGGCCGCTCAGGAAAGCACACACAGCTGGAGTCGACGGCATCCAAGACCGCCGGGCGCGACAGCGACGAGTTCGGGATGTTGCGCGATGCTCATAACAACAGTTCGGCGCAGGCAGGACGAGGCGACAATAGCAGTTTCTCGGACGAGGAGAGCGGCAGGAAGAACGGCGGGATTCAGGTTACGACTATGTATGAGGTGCGGAGGGATGGGCATTAGCATTGGCTTTGGCTTCCGCAATTGGCATTCGAGGCAAAAATTGGTAGCCTGGAATGTATGTATATTTTTTTTTCCTTATGTTATTTCTGTCTATATATATATTTATACCCTTATGCTCTATATATACCCATCGGGCGGACTTTGGGAATCGTGCTGGATTTTAGGGTTTCTTTGTATATGGCTGGATTGCCGCTTTTAATTTAATGGATCATTTTCTTTCTTTGTCGATTGGGATTATCGAGTATACAGTGCCACTTCATCTATACTCACTGTATGACTACCTCGTGTCATGGTTATAATTTATAAACAGCCCGTTGCCCAACGTGCACCCGCCTGATCAGCGCAGCGACCTAGGGTCTTCTCAGGTAGGCCGGAAAAAGAAGCCAATACAATACAAACTAAGTAGATGATTGCTGGATGATCTACAATAGACTGTCAATTATTTACATGGTGGCCGATCACCAAATGGCGGCAGTTGGATGATCAAAAAAGGGGCAGGAGGCGTGTACTTTTCGTGGATTGATAGACGTTCAAGTCAGTGGATATGAATACAGAGCTTCCAGCGCAAAAGCCAATTCGACAACTAATATGAGCGCTGTCTATTTTAAGATGAAACCGTCCTGGCCAAGTTCGGCGGTTAAAAGGCCTTCCCTGGTATCAGGATTGGCAGGCGTTAAGCGCTGGGAAGATGATAACAAACCACAACTGCAGGAGCAAATAAGAGATCAACTTGAGGTCGATGCTATTATTAACCCCCAGTGAGATGCGACTGTTGGCCGGCACGTTCTCTCGTCTGGGCGGCTAAATCAGCGTCATGGTTGCTAGCAGCGTTGTGCTCGTCAATATAAATGCGCAGGCTGTTCGACCTTTGGAGTCTCTCATCAAAGAAATCTCACCAGCTCATAGACATTTCTCATTGATATACCCTATCTTATTATCAGGATGGCCCCGCGTACCCGAAACGACTTCACAATCGCCATTATCTGCGCCCTTCCAGTCGAAGCCGACGCCGTCGTGGCCCTCTTCGACGAAACCTACGGGCGCCTAGGAAAGCCGTACGGTAAGGTTCCCGGAGATGCGAACACGTATGTCAATGGAAGAATCGGAAAACACAATGTAGTTCTCTGCCGCATGCCAGGCCCCGGCAAACGGATCGCAGCAGCCGTGGCCACAAGTCTACGGATCAGCTACCGGCAGATCAAACTAGCTCTGGTCGTAGGAGCCTGCAGCGGTGCTCCCTCGATAAGCGGTAAGAACTTGTACCTTGGTGATGTTTTAATCAGTGACGCCTTGGTTGAATACGACTTTGGGAGACAGCACAGCTGGGGCTTCGAGCGGAAGACAGGTGTCAAGGATATCTTGGGCAGACCTAATCCAGAAATAAGAGCGTTCCTGCATGCGTTTAGGTGCTCTCAGCCGCGCCGCGAGCTCGAGTGTGATGCCTCGCGGTATCTCGAGACCCTTCAGCGAAATCAGGCAAGATACAGCCATCCACGCGTCCCTGACGTTCTCTTCGAAGCGTCCTATCCTCATAATCACCGTGCTCGGGATTACTCTGCGCATTGCAGCTGCTCAGAAACCAATTCCCTCGATGGTATGTGCAACGATGCTAGAATGAAGGACTGTGACAAACTTGGCTGCTTCGGGGGGCCGGTTGTCCGTCGGCGAGATGTTACAGCTGCACCAAAGCCATCTCTTCATATTGGATCGATTGCATCTCTAGACGCCGTCGTAAGGTCTGCCAAGCAGCGCGATGAAATCATATACAAGGAAGATGTGGCAGGCTTCGAAATGGAAGGGTCAGGGGTGTGGGAGAGGCTCCCGACTGTCGTTATTAAAGGTGTTGATGGTTATGCCGATGGCCACAGAAGCAGGCAATGGCAGGCATACGCAGCTGCAACCGCGGCATCTGCTGCCAAAGCCTTCTTAGGGTTCTGGGAAAGCGAAGATGGTCAGTAAGCTCTCATCCTGTAAACATTGCACACACTGACGAACTTCTTAATCTTCTAGATGCAACAAGGAAGGGGCATTCATCAATCAGGTTTCCTAAAGGCCTACTGTTCAGAGGTCGCTAAAGTAAACTGACAAACAAGTAGACTTGACGGACAAAAGTATTCCAGGCATGGAAGTATATGATATTTGTTATTGGAGGATGTACTCGGAGTTGGGACAATGTATGTTAAACACGTCAATGACAGTCGGAAGAATCCAGCAAACGTTCTTTTCCCGTTCAGAAGACGAGATACCTTAGGTATAACACCTGACTTGCCGGTGGCTCTTTCCTTGTATAGCGAAATCTGGGAGGGAAACCACGATAAACAAGTCAGACAAGGAAGGCACGACTGTAGTCTTGATTATCTGAGAAGGTACGAAGTCGGCATTTTGTTTTAATCATGTCAGAGAATATAAAGTACGATCCATATATATAAAGTTATCAACTACAAACTGGCATACCAAGCTATTAGACATATGTCACCAGTCAGTTCTGTTCCTCCGCAGCAGCAAGCTCCTCCTGGTACCTCAACGCCTTTGCAACGCCATCGCTAGCCTGGATCCTGTCCAACCAGGCCTTGACACCAGGAAAATCCTTTGCAAGATCGACCTTGTCCCCTAACAAAGGCGACTCAACAAGACTATACCAAGGCAAGAACGACACATCCGCATAACTGAACTTCCCACCGACAAGGAACTCCTTGCCCTTTAGGATGCCTTCCAAGACACCAGTCACGCGCTTAATCTCATTGATATACCGCTCCTGGGCAGACACAACAGTCTCGGGATGGAACTTGAGGAACCAAACTGCCTGCCCAAAGTACGGTCCCTGTCCGCTCATCTGGAAGTGCAGATACTGCTTCGCGAGGAAGTAGTCGGTAGTTCCAGGCGTGAAGCTGATCTTGTGGTCCTTGTCGTAGGTCTCAACCAGGTATTCGACGATAGCCCCGGACTCCCACAGTGTGATGCCGGTGTTTGGGTCTTCGATGGCAGGTAGTCGACCGTTGGGGTTGACACTGATGAAGGGCTCAGCCTTGATTTCGTTGAATTCGACATTTTTCACAGTGTAGGGCAGGCTGAGCTCCTCGAGGATCATGATGACTTTCCATGGGTTGGGGCTGCGGCCGTGCATGTAGACGCTGATGGGTTGGGCCATTGTTGAGGGATAAATGAAAGGGTTCTTAGAAGTTAAAGGTCCAATTGGTTTGATTGCTGATGTACAGTGAAAAGAGTAGGGTTGTGGCCGTATTTATACCGCATCCTCAGATATATAGATTGCGCACCGAAAGTCGCAACAACGAATCTCCACTCTAAACACCGTAAAGCGTCCACTCGGATCCGGCTACGATTAACTCCGTCTTATCACAAGTGAGCTTGAACTGTGGGATTAGTGAATGTTGGGGCTGCGTTTTGTAAGCAGCTCGATCATCCGGCGGTAGGCCACTATAGAATACTCGCTCTATCGTACCGAGAACAGCCCAGACCAATTACAGCTGCCCTGTCACGGCCTAAGCGGATAGCTGGGTGGGGTATAATCGCCGAGTCTCGCCGAGAGAGTAAGATCAATTCCAACGGTCGCCGAGATTCGCCAGGAGATTGCTAAGCAGTTGAAATTAACTAGTTAACTTATCTGTGGTCAATACCAAGGTTGCTGAGATAGCCTCGCCCGATGAATATGAGCTCTCATCGCATATGAAGATATTGCGCGTTTGTTTGGTTATTTGGTGTCAGGTCACTGGTTTCTGCCAGACCGCAACTTCACGTCTCAATCATCTCAGTCTCATTCATGAGACCCTTGATCTCTTTTCACGTCTTCGCTCCGAAATAACTCGCTTTGATTGACTGAAGCGATGGAAACACCCGTTCGCTACCGCACCGGCAACGCGGCACAATGCAGCGTGTGTGGACCCCGGTCTCTGGCGCAACGCGTGGTGGAACACTGGCAGAACTGACGACTGGCGACTGGCGAGGCCGCGAGAATCAAACGGTGGATCAGGTTCACGCATCAGTTGGAGACGCGGGTCAGAGACAGTTAATGCCCTGTGTTTATTAATCTAATGGCTCCTCCACCTGTTGGCGACGGTTGACGGTTCGCAGGAGGGTTAAGCTCATGAACAGGGGTTTTCCCGTATGACATGCAGGGCTGGACAGAGTACCGGCTGGAAAAGAGCGAAACACGACAGCGGACAGCGAATCGAGACTGCACTGCGATGGACGGATTGCTCGATGCTTCATTTCACTAACGCCTTGGCTGATTGCCATCGCCGAACGCTCTTCACCGTCTCTGCGCCCACGCCGTTGTTAATTTAACTGCCCCTCTCCCTCGGGCCTTTCCCCTCTCGCTCTCGGCCCTCTTCTTTCGAGGCGATCGATCTCTTGACTCTTCTCCTTCTCTTCAACAACAACAATGGCCCATCTCGTCCTCGATCCGGCTCTCCTTTCGTCGCTGAGCGACAAGGTCGTCGTCCTCACCGGAGGCGCGACGGGAATCGGTCGCTCGGCCGTGACTTTCTTTCACCGTAAGTTGCCGCTACGACTCTCCCAGACGAAACACAACTAACATCTGTTTCTGCTAGAGAATGGTGCGAAGGTTGTCTTCGGTGACATTGCACACGATTCCGCGCAGGAAGTCATCTCCTCTCTCGGCAAGGAAAACATCCACTTCGTCCCCTGCGACACAACCTCCTACGCATCGCAACTAAACCTCTTCCGCACTGCTCACTCCCTGTACGGTCGCATCGACATCGTGGCAGCCATCGCAGGTGTGGCGAACCCAAAGTCCATCTTCGACCCGGATTCCGATATCAACGAGGAGCCGACGATGCTGGAAATCAACGTCAACACGATCGGATCGCTGTTTACGGCCCGCATTGGAATGCATTATCTGCGTCAGAACAAGGATGGTGGAGATCTTGTGCTCATGAGCAGTATTATTGGGTTCAAGGAGACCCAGGACCTCGTTCCCTATACGACGAGCAAGCACGGTGTTGTGGGAATTATGCGCGGGCTGCATTTGCAGGCTCAGAAGGAGGGCATCCGTGTTAATGTTGTCTGTCCATGGGTGACCAGTATGTCTATCCAGTATCTAGGAATGAGGTCGTCGACGGCTAACAAGTTGCAGGAACACGGATGATTGTTGGAATGCAGAAAGGATGGATCGAGAACGGCTTCCCTCTCAACGAGTCCGAAGACGTCGCGCGCCAGATTGTTATCTGCGCCACAGCCAACAGAGGTACCAATGGGGCTACGCACACCGGCGCAAAGCTGCCCTTTTCCGGGAAAATGATCTATGTCTCGGGCGGCGAGGGGTACGAGATTGAGGATGAACACAAGGCGTTGGAGCCGCAGTGGCTGGGCGAGGAGAACAGTCGCGTCCTTGCTCTAGGCCAGGAGTTCATGGCTAGACCTGAATTCACCTGGGATCCTGAGAGGAGCAATTGACACCGTCGCCTTATATCAGAGGATTGCCCGTCATTTACTTTGCTGACATACCCTCACTAGTACCTAATTACCGCAATTTCTCTAATCGGATGCTAATATCAATGAATATCAATACCATTATCTACCAGCAGATACAGTATGAATTGCGATATGCGAAAAGTAAACAACACTGAATTTCCGAAACATGCCTATCCGCACTTCAAGAGGTATGGAAAGTAATTTTAATCGCAAGCATCTCCATCACCTTCATCTATTCACCATCTCACCCAGACCTGAGTTCACGCCGTAGGCTGGCAGCATCCCCAGCATCCCTCCTTACCAGTGGGCGCCTCTCCCGCGGGACACTCCGGCTTTTCAGGCCTGCAAACAGCAAGGCATGGCTTGTTTTCGCCAATGTCGTTCTGCTCCTCGATGGGTTGGCAGCAGCCCCAGCAGCCCTAAATATCACAGTGATTAGCCCCCGCCTTTTGCATTCTCGTGAAGGAAAGGAATATAGTGAAGACTGTTAACATACCTCGACCCCAGTAGGAGCCTCTCCAGCGGGACACTCAGGCTTCTCAAGCTTGCACTCTAGGGTGCAGATGTGGCTGTCCTCAACAACAGGCTCGCAGCATCCCCAGCAGCCCTCCTTGCCAGTGGGAGCTTCGCCAGCGGGACATTCAGGCTTCTCAGTCTGACAGACACCTAGGCAAGCCCTTTTGCCATTGTCATTGTCATTGGCGCTCTGCTCCTCCTCGATAGGTTGGCAGCAGCCCCAGCAGCCCTGCTTATTGTTAGGAAACAAAACAAAGAAAGAAGAAAGAATAGGGTCAAGGGGTGTTGTGTGTTAACATGCCTCGCCGCCAGTAGGGGCCTCTCCAACAGGACACTCAGGCTTCTCAAGCTTGCACTCTAGGGTGCAGATGTGCTTGTCCTCAACAACAGGCTCGCAGCACCCCCAGCAGCTTTCGCTGCCGGTGGGTGCTTCTCCAGTAGGACATTCGGGTTTTTCGGGGCGGCAAACGTCGATGCAGACGTTTGTCTCGTCGGCGGGGACGCGGGCATTCTGGATTGGCTGGCAGCAGCCCCAGCAGTTCTGAAACGGATGATGTTAATAGAGCTGCTTGTTTGGGCTTTAGTGTCAGGTTAGCATGTTCATACCTCATTACCGGTGGGTTCCTGTAGTAGGTGATCGTCAGCAGGGGGGTTGTATAGACGAGAAGGACATGAAGAACATAAAAACATACCTCGCCTTCAGGACATTCAGGCTTCTGGGGACGACATTCGGTGGTGCAGACATCGGCTTTGGCCACGATGGGCTTGCAGCATCCCCAGCAATTCTGAAACACTTGTTACTCGTGCTGTTTGTGATGGTTTCATCTTGGAACGTACCTCATTGCCACTGGCAACCTGCATACCTGATTAGTATAATGAAACAGAAAGAGACAGTATGGAAGAGGAACACAACGTACCTGGCCTTCAGGGCAATCGGGCTTCTGGGGACGACAGACAGTCGTGCAGAAATCCTGAGGCAAGGCCAAGGCCATGGCCAGAGAAGTAGCGAGTGCGAGAATAGAAAGGCGAACCATTGTGATTCAAGTATGCGCATGCAATATTAGAGATCTGAACAGTTCGATTCTGAAAGAGAGTGTGCGAGCGTGAACGATAGACAAGCAGAGGGAGTGTGAACGGTAGAGAGAAGAACAGGCCTGTTTATATACGAAGTATTAGCGGCCCCACCAGAATGGAAATGAGGAACAAATAAGAAAACTCTGCAGCTGAAGAGAGCATACATTCCTGAATTTACTGCTGTATTCTTGTCCAGTTGTTCATTCACTTGCAGGATGCACACACCATGCACTTCCCTGCACTGCCTGGCCCACCACCACCACCCGACTTTGATACGGAGATTCAGGCATCCTACTCCACTCCGCTCCCATTCAGGTCGTGGTGCCAGGGATTGGGTGGCTGATTCACTTAATTGAGCGGCCTTATTGGAACTTCCTTTGTTCACCAGGGTCCCCTCCACCAGTTAAATTACGGAAGGAAGAGGCTGCCCCCCCGGAATAGGTGAATATGCTGACGGGCCAAGCCAACACGGGGCTGGGGTGGATACGAGTTGTCTTGGCTGTTAGTGAAGAGTACCTTATTGAAGCTCTTCATTTCCCCGGATTCTGGCGCAATATCGGGCCCATGCGAGGCAGTCGGAATGTTTACGAGGGGCATGGAGGGATACGAAGCGGCGTCGAGATTCAAACGATGACTCTAAACACGAACGCCAAATACCTGGACATGACACGCAATTGCCAAGGCGATCTGGTCGCCTGGACATGGTTGACGATGGAATGAGCAGCTGAAATTGCTGCTGTATACGAAGATTCCGTTCAGCGCCGGTGTCGGGAGAGGCTGTGACAGGGTTATTCACCACGCAAGAATAGACACGGATCCTGACAATGACAATAAGACCAGTCAGATCCCACAGCCAAGAACAGGTGGACGAGAAAGCGAATCGGTTGGCGACAGGCGCGATCCTTCGAGCTCACCGTTTCAGCTCAACACCAGCAGCGCTGGATGAGGACGAAATTGGAATCAATTGCAACAAGCTGCGACCGCAGGGCTGTGAGAGTGAGACCTGCAGGAAGACTGCTGATCGTTCGCAGCGGAGGGCTGGAGGAAGCAGTTCATTTCAACACTGCATGATCTGCGTTAAGGCCAGACAGCCCTGAAACATGTCGAATACGAACATGCCCAGCACTTGGCTGTCACAGAATCCGGTTATTCCATAATCGTACAAGAATGGTATAATAATGCTATAACTAAACGGCTAGAATCCGGCTGTGAAGCAGTTGCCGCGGCATGGGACTTATTTTGGGCTTCGGCATTGGAGACAACAGCCTTGAGGAATGTGACTAGGTATGCAAGGGTTTAGAAGCCATAATGAGGGCAGACTTTGCAAACTTACCAGAATTGCGTTATTCATTTATTCACAGTTGCTCGCGTAGTCCCAATGGAGGCAATACTGCGGAGGTGAAGCCTATCAAGATACAAGTACTGACAACCAACAGCAAACAGAATCGATACAAAACCACAAAAACAAGTCGGACAAGCCCTCTATAGCTGACGGTGGTCAGCCTATAGGCCACCATCACTGCTTACGTGCATTCCATGCTTACCACGAACTCAGCTGGCTAAGAATGAACCCTCAACCGCTGCATCCCCTGCGTCATGAGAAGCTGCTCCATGTCTCTATGGCCCTTCAGCCTCGCAAGGTCAAAGGGAGTGCGTCCGGATCCATTCTTAGCCATCACATCTGCCCCAGCTCGCAGCAACCCCTGAGCCATCTCCACATGGTTCTCTTCACTCGCCAAATGCAGGGGCGTCCAGCCACCATCCGCAGCCATTTTAGGGTCAGCCCCCCATGAAAGCAGGAACTGCGCCATGCTGGTATTGCCGTGGTTGGCTGCAATAGCCAACGGAGTCCACTGAGCGTGTGTCCTGGCTGAAATGTCAGCCCCGTTCTCCAGCAGCGTCGTGGCTATCGGGAGCTGATTCTTCTCCGCTGCAGCGTGGAGTGCGGTCCACCCCTTGTCATTTGCAGCCTTGATATTTGCGCCGCGGCGGATTAGAGCCTTGACTGTGTCTGGATATCCCATTTTTGATGCGACTCCTAGTGCTGTCCACCCCCATCCATCCTGGTTTCGGGTTTCGATGTCTGCGCCTTCCTGCAGCAGAAGTTCGATGACTGCTGTATGCCCATTCGAGGCTGCGCAAGTCAAGGCGGTCCACCCATCAGGCGTGCGAAGATTGATCTGCGCACCGCGTCTTAGTAGCAGCTTGACTATCTCGAGATGACCAAATTCAGAGGCGGAGATCAGCGGTGTTCGTCCACTCGAGTTGCGTGAGGTTATATTCGCCCCGCAGGCCAGGAGATGCTTCACTGCCTCGAGATGTCCATTCCTTGCTGCTGCATGCACTGGTGTCCACTTGTTCTCATTCTGCGTGTTGGGATCGACTCTCGCTTCAAGAAGCAACTCCACTACCGCTGAGTGCCCCTCTACTGCTGCTGTGTACAGTGGCGTTTGACCGGTGTTATCTTGGGTAGTCCTATCCATGCCATGTTTGAGCAACACCATGACAATATCCACGAGCCCCTCGGCGGCAGCTGTGTTCAGGGGCGGGTGTCCAGACTTTGTTCGGATAGTGGCGTCTGCACCTTTTTCAAGAAGGGCCTTGACGACTTCAAGTTGGCCATGATTAGCGGCGGCATTGAGTGGAGTGAAGTTATTCTCAGACGAAGTCGAATTCAGCTCTGGGTCGTATTCAAGAAGGAGCTTTACCGTCTCTGTATGGCCGTTTTTAGCAGCGTAGTATAGGGCAGTTACCCCAATATCCGAGGGAGAGTTGATATCAGCACCGTATTCCAACAGAATCTTCACCACCTCGGAATAGCCCTCATCAGAAGCAGATATAAGTGGCGTCCAACCAGTAGTGCTAGCCGTATTTACGTCTGCCGAGCCCTCTTTGCACAAGTACTTCACAATATCCACATGATTCTCCCACGCAGCCCTGTGGAGGGGACTTATTTGGTGGTCATACGGAGCTGCGGCCGTGTCAACGCCATGATCGACAAGTATCTTGACGATTTCGAGATATCCCTCCCTCGCCGCACAGTAGAGCGGGGTTTGTCCGTCTTCTGACGGCTGGTTTGGATCTGCCCTGTGCTGGAGTAAAATGCGCACTGTCTCCGGCTGGTTGAAGTTGACGGCTGCATTAAGGGGGGTAAAGCCGGTCGAATTTCCAGATGTGTAGTCCCCACCATGATCGATCAGATACTTTAGTATCTCATTGTTTCCGGTGTTAGCTGCCGAATAGGCAGGGGATTGTCCGTATTCACCAGTAGCGAGGATATCGGCGCCGATTGAGACGAGTCTTTTGATCTCCTCGAAATTGCCGGTGCGGGCAGCGACATTGAACGGAGAGGGATCGGGTCCGTCGTCGTCGGAGTCTGTTCCGGAGTCCGAGTACATAGCCTGTGCGTATGATGGAGGGGGCATGGCGTCGTGGCTGTCTTCTTCTGGTTGCGCCTGCACCTGCGTGGTAGAGCCTGGTAAGGGGGCAGAGGCCATGAAGGAGTAGAATGCCTTTGCGGATCTCGCCAGGCCTTCGAAGGAGAGAAGCATGGCATTCTTCTCGACATCTTCTTCCGTGGTAGCAAAGGAAATCTTTCTGGTCTTTTCCGTTGCGTCCTCCAACTGTTTCATCTCAATATCAAGAACGGTGAGAGACGCTTGCTTAAGATCGTATGGAGATCCGCCTTGCAAAGCCATGCACCTGGACAATCAGAACCCAGTGAACCTCAACTGCATCGAATGGAAGCAAGTCTTACATCCTCATCATATGCATCCCCACCTTAAGAGCAGTCGTATGGTATCCAAGACAACCCCGAAACGTGGCTATGGATTTGACATGTAGGCCTAGGGTCCACGCTTTCGCATGGACTTTGAATAACCTGCGCTTCTGGCCACTGTTCACAACAGGCTCGACTTTCGTCTTAAGCACCTGAAGGGTGATATTGGCACGCTCTAGCGAGCTCTGAACTGCAACCCACATCCCGAAGCTAGCAGATGGATGCATCATCAAGGCTGCTGAGTGGGATCTCCACGCATTACTGATCTCGTCGAGCACTGGAAGAATCTCTCGGAGAGTTTGCCCGAGACCTGCTATGGTCATGTCCGAGTCTGGGACTTTGTCACGGACTATACTGTCCGTGAACGAGATAATCTGGTAGCGTTAGGTCTGCTTGGAAGGGAGGCGTGGCGGGACATACCTCGCAGCATAGTGTTCTGAGATTCCACGAGGTCGTTGCAATTGATAATGGATCCATGTTCGCACGGATTTCTGATAGTACGTCTTTGGAACTATCGAAATATTTTATACAATCTCATTATTTCGTCGAGAAGCCGAAGCTTGCGAAAAAGGGACCTCGTATTCATCACCACGTGAATTTGGTTGCTGGCGATCTCCTCGTATTCAAAAGGTGATCGGCCATGACCTGCCTGATAAAGAATCCGAACAGATTTTGATCAGTCGAGGTGCAATGGACTGACTTATAGTTGATTGGGATTGGCAGAGGGTCTTCCAAGAAGTTCAAGGCGCAATAACTCCACCGACCTCACATGGGATTGTACTGAGAAGAGGAAGATACAGATAAAAAGGCATTTCAGATTCTAGGTCACCACTAGCCTCTGTTCAAATTACGTTCTTGTGTTCCTGAATAGAGTCCAGAATCTTCCCATGTACGCGCCAGGCCAAGCAGAAACGACAGGGTAATCAATGGTACGCGTATTCTTATTATTGGGCATTTCCGTTGCTCCCTGGATCATCTAATTCATTCCCATCCAATAACTGCAGTTCACCAGCGCTTACAGGACTGATATGCTGTGGGAGTATAAATAGCCCTCTCTTTGCCTTCTTTCAATCTCTTCAACCCATCAACCATGGCTGGATTCTCACCAATCCATTTTGTCCCTAAAAGTCGCGAGAAACACATTCTGTCTCTACCAGTCCAGCGCATTATAGCCGCACCGCACCACCAAGACGCCGGCACAAACCACTGGTGCTTCTACCTCGTCGTCTCCCCCACCACCTCTATCCAACTCGACTGCCTGCCCAGTTACTCAGTCCCCAGTGACATCCTCCCAGGCGGGTCCAAGGCGTACTTGATTGTGTCCGAGCTCGATTATTTGGTACCAGATGATGTTGAAGCGACATTCAATCTCGATGTCCCTGCGCATACAGAGATCACAGTCGACGACATCATGGAGCTACTAATCGATAACGAGCGTCATCGATATGAATTCGACTCTAATGGGGTAGGATGCAGATTATGGGTCACGGAACAGGTGGAGATGCTCCACGACATTGAATACGTGGTGGATAAGACACAGGTTGAAGCCGTGAAGGCTGGCTTGCGGAAACTGTGGCCAGAGCAGAGTCCCTTGGAACTTGACAAGGGTGCATATTATGACTAGATAGACTCTCAAGGTAACTACAGTCAGTTAGACTAGTTCAATCCAACATCTGGCCAGCAATCAGCAATCCGCCCATCTTCCTGAACAGCCGCCACCACCGAACCCTCGCCCCTCAATGGATCACCTTCCCAGATCACAAAGTCATGTTCATTCGCACTATCCCCAGCCCCGAAACCAGAATGAAGCCCCAGGATCTTTTCAATATTCGTCGATACAAGCGCTATGACATCTTTATCCGAGAGCCCGGCGTACTTCCCCGCCCATCGAGCCTCTCGTGCCAAACCGTGAATCTTGGAGTCGTCCTTGACTGCTAAACCGATCTGCACTCCAGCCTCGATTAAGAGCTTGGCCGGACTATCACTGAGAGGTGGACCAGGGAGAGCATCCTTCTTTTCCCAGGTATCCGGTGCGCCACGATTCCCCGTGAGGATGACAGGAATGCCTGCTTCTGCGAGCGGTTTTGCAACCTAGACACAATGAACAGCCTAACCAATGAGGTAAATATAGGAGAGAAGCGTACCAGTGCGGCGCCATGCCCGCCATATATCACCAGATTCACCGTAGGGAAATCCCGCTTGACCAGAATCAGCTGCGCAATATCATCCTACACAAGTGGTTAGTATCGGGTTAACAACTCTATATAAAACTGCTCCATTTACCTGATTATACGCGTGTACCACGAGAGGCAGAGAGCCATTCACAGCCTTCCCATATACACTGCTGGTCTTTGCACCTTCCGCCCTACCTTGTTCCAGTATCCGACGCACATACTCGATCCCAGAACCAACAGTCGGCGCATCAGTGTCTGTAAAAACAGTATTAGCCCATGCATTCCAGAATTGGTGCAAGTATCTTCACCCTTGGCATCTTGCCCAACCGCAATATGAAGCGCAACATCATCCTTCCAAATCCCTTTATCTAAAATCGTCACATTCGGCCCAGTACGTATACCAACACTAACACCCTGAACAACACCACTCCCATGCGGCGGAGAGACAGCCTTCGTTACATCCCCGATCCGGGCTCTATCAAAAGCCCGGCCGTGCAAATGAACGCCGTATTTGGCAAAGTGGACGCTTTTTGCTTCGTCGAGCAAGTCCCCGCTGTGGCCCGCTGAGTCGTCCCCTGTAGAAGGTTCCGACGGGATCTCTTGGATACCGAGATTATTTCCGAAGGCTACAAGGCCTGGAGTTATGTGTCCGTTCCTGAGTGGGATTTCTGTGAAGTTTTCTGATGTTTGAAATCGGTTGAGACATGTTGACGTTGTGCCTAGGCAGGGGACTTGATTGTTTTCAATTACGAGGACGAGGTTGTCGGTTTCCTGCTCGTCTAAGCTCGGGCTGTCGATTAATAACTTCTTGATACCCGTAAAGGCGACAGGTCCTTGGGAGTCTTGGGTGCGTGTGCAGATGCCATTCCGCTCTTCGGTGTCAATATACGGACGCATTGTCGGTGCATATTCCCTACCCGTGATGCTGGACATGTTGGGCACGGTTTGACCTGTGATATCTTTATTCTCCAACAGAGGACGGCCGTCGATAAAGACCTCGACGGGGCTCGCACCTACTTGGAGCGGATGGTCATCCCAGATAACAATGTCGGCATCGTAGCCCGGGCGAACGTATCCAATGCGGTGGCTTTGCTGTATAGAACGAGCCGGCACTGAAGTTACAGACTGGAGTGCTTTGTCGGCGGGTAGGCCATACGAATGGGCAATAGAGGCTTGGTCACTACTTAAATTAATAAATCCTCAGGCCGAGGGAAATAGGTATCTTGTTTCTGACATACAGGAGATATTTGGCATTATACTCCTCAGAGCCGTGGTCCTAAAGGTCTGATTAAAGGAATATAGTAAGCCACATAGCCAAAGGATCGTACCGATTTCAAAGCAACTTGAAGGCCATGATCGTTCAGGATTTTCGGTCCCCATAGATTCGCTCCAAACGCTTCAGCTTTGTAGAACGCATGCTCGGCAAACGTCGCAATCGTGACATTCCTGTACAATGGTTATCAATGGATCAGAACCAAGGTGTAAGGACTTACGGCTCCAACTGCTTCAATAGCTCAGGCACCTGCCACGCTTTTAATGCGTGGTGAAAGCTATTGATATGTATGTCAAACTCATGCAGAACAGAGAGCATCCGTTCCAGATCCTCGGGGGTATAGCAATGAACGTTGACATTAAGATCACCCCTCAGAAGCGCCAGAAAAGTTTCAAGCTCGAACGAATCTGGCCGACCACCTTCCCTTGCAAGGAACTTTGATATCTCTCTCGCTCGCGTATACCTGTTACCCTTTTCAACCTCAACCGCCCCTCGACACCACGCATCCTGGTCCCTCTGTATCTCCCTCGCCTTTGCAAGCTCCTTTCTCAAAAGCCACGCAAGCCCGAGCCTTGTATGCCCATAAACCCTCTTCGGATTCTCCCCACAGGCCATCTTCAAATACCGCTGCCTGTTCGTCTCCGGAATCCCATTCTCCAGTAACAGTTCCTCAATAACCGGCTCCCCATTCGGGCCAGGGAGCGGTAGGTTCTTAACCGGACACGCTTCACCACCGACTATATCCGCCGATCCGGGGAGAACAAGCGACGATGTAACGCCGCCAGATGCAATAATTCGAATCGCCGGATCAGAGGCCGTGAATCCGTCCAGGGCGCGTACGAACGGCGTGATGGGGCCTAGCAACGGACGCTCATTCACGTCTGCTGTTCCAGATAGGGCTGGGAACGGTGACTCCAGATGATGCGAGTGCATGTCAACCAGCCCTGGGGTTACATGTTTCCCATGGATGTTGACGACCTCTGCGTTGTCCGGGAAAGAGGAATCGTTCGAGCCAGCGAGGATTATCGAGCGGATTACACCGGTGTCGAATAATATGTCGACAAAGTCCGGGAGAATGGATTCTCCGTCGAAAAGGGTTGCGTTCTGGATTATAATAGGCGTCTTTTGCCCGGAGACTGCATTCCAGCGGGGATTCTGTCTATCGCTGGCTGGGGCGTCTCGCTGGGATAGCGGGCTTGCAGCTTCGTGACACTGCTGCAATCCCTGGTAGAAGTTTCTTTGAGCAGCTGTATTTGCTTGGAATGAGAGGTCGCTGGGCCTGTAGATGAACAGTCCTGCAACACAGATCGCCGTCATAACTGGCAGTCGCCAACGTAGGGCGCGGCTCCGGCGTGGAGAGGATTCGAAGATCCTGAAAGATCCCATGGTGAATCCTCGTTTGGCATCCATCGCTATTGTAGCTGTGAATTTTGATCCTATGAATATCTTCGTGTGTGACTTGGTTGGGGGGACTCGACTTGATTTACCCCTCGTTGGAGATGTTCAGTGCGCGCGAGTCTTGCGTGACTGTTGGACAAAAAGGTGTCATGCATAATTATATCCAACTTGATCCTGCTGAGTTTCATATGTGTGCGTATAATCAAGTTTTCTGTTGCGACTTCGAGTCAGTATATAGTTAGGGCTTTGCGCCATGTAGAGACCATCGAGTGTATCACAATAAAGCCAAGCCTAAATAGTATGCGTACATATAAAAATAGAGAACCGAAAAGCTCTATTATCCAACCTGAGCCAGGAATCAGGCAGCGTTCTCAATAGTCCATGCCACCCATTTCAGTATTCAAACTTGACGTTATTTATAGTGTCGACCTCCTGGAACGGTGTGTTTGTAACGAGGCTTCCTGTTATTGTTAGGCCTGCTCCTGGCTGGCTGCGGTGACTCCTTGGGTACACTTCGAGCAGTAGACCGGGGAAGTGAATGCCGGGGGATCAGACTGTACTATATTAGGAAATAATAATTATTAGGTAGTATAGTATTTTAGGAAAGAGACAGTATACGGGATAAGGTAGGGACAAGAAGGCTTAGGGGGGGAAGAAAGAAAAAAGACAGTATATAGAGGTTCCCTGCTCAAGGCTATCTGGGGTATAAAAGCTATTGCCTAACTTGCATATTCTAACCCCAGACATAATGAACTAGAGTTAGTAGTACTAGTCCTCATCACCAAGCGGCGGATCATCCTCCAAATCCCCTCTTGTCCAGTAATACACCTCGCGGTCCCCCTCATTCCCAGCAGCCACAACATACTTTGCACCAAGCCTACCCTCCTCAAAGACCTCGATCGGAGGCCATCGCTTAAACCACTCCAACGAGAACTCAGTTAGTCTATCCTCGTCGACCAGAATCCGGCCCTGCATCGTAACCCTCCCCTTCGCATCGAGATAAGCGAGCAAGAAGTGATCGGTTTCAAAGGTCTCTTTATCCGCGATCAAGATATAGCTCTTTGATATATAATGCAAGTAGCTCCGCGCGGCAGCGTTCTTTTTATCGAGGATATCCAAGTCGTTTCTCCACGATGGGTTCGACCTCTTGACTGCGTTCAACCCTTCCTTGAAATCAGAGTAGAAGGTATAGTTATTTATATCCGCGCGCCAGTCTTTTTGGCGGACGTACTCAGGAGGGGTGTCTTGCACAAGAGGGATAGCAATTTCCGGCAGGATCTCGAGTACTCGCTGCCAGGGACCGGTTCCAAAATCAAAGACGGCGCGGTCATCTAGAATCGCCCAGTCCGCGTCGTCGGCGAATTCCTCCGAGAGCGTCGCCCAACTCTCCACGCGCTCGTTATCGGCGGGGTTATACCACGTCCTTAGCAGGAGTGGGTTATTACCGCCCCCATTAGTGTAGACCTTCCAGACGCGCCAGGCTCGTCGGCGCATGTTGTCGGACCGCCAGGGGCGCAGGATCGTAGATATTTCTTCTTCGGTCGGGACGCGGGCGGGCTGGGCGTCTGGGTCATTGGCGCCGTATGTCGGATACCAGGCTGAGTTGTGCTGGTCGAGGTTTAGGAATTGCTTGACTATGCGCGCGCGCTGCGTGGGTGGTTGTTCAGTAGATGCAGGGTTCCAGGATTCCTGTGGTTTGAATGTGGACAACAGGATTAGATTCTAGAAGGGGAGTCTCACGACTAGATATTGCTCGACAGGGAGATGGCCCCATGAGGGGTGACAGTCAAGTGCCATATTTTTAGAAAGGGATTGGGCAGAGAGTGGACAGAGGTTTGGATGGAGGGGAAACAGAAGTTACAAAACTGAAGTTACAGTCCGTCCAGGCACCAAGGCTCCAACCGGCCGGGTGGATGTATTATTGGGATACATATCAATGCTACTTTATCAATCGTTCATCAACTGCACTTGGGATCATAATTCAAAGGCGTATCGAGTCACCCGTCATTCCAAACCATCTTTTCAGACCACAAAATATCTCCTCCTCATTCTGGAATGAATCGACGACCCATGTTCTCTCTCCCATATTCAGTTTCACCACCCCGTTGACGTACATGAGCTTTCCAACTACAGGAACGGCGTCTGCGTAATCCGCACAGACACTCTCACCATCAAGCAAAGGAAGCCCCTCCGTTTCCCCACCACGGATGAACTTGACAACCCAAAAGTTCCCTCTGCCACGAGCCTCCCAGCTAGTATACCGATTGATGACTTCGAAGTCATCTTGGAAGAATTCAAGCTCTGCAAAGGCGTAGAAGGAATTCCACTCCCTTGCGGGCCCATTGCGGCACTGGTAGACCCAGAGTTTTTGCTCTAGACGCGTCTGTTTAGAGATATTCCCGTATACAAGCTGCACCTCTTGCGCCCCGAGATTCTGAACTGGCTGGCCCGAAACTAGTCGCAGCGGTTGCGTTGGTCCGTCGCCCCCGAATGCGACGTCGACATGGTATTGCTGCCCGGATGGAAGTTGGACAATTGTCACAATATGCGTCCTGCTTTCAATGTCAATTTTGGCCTGGGTGTAGAAGAGTTCTCATGCATACCATCCCCTATATTCACCTTGAGGCAAACCATTAACCCGCGCTCGGTTCCGGACCCCCGTCGTATAGGCGGAGAATCCCAGTCCTAGCAGAATATGGTAGAAAAAGATACTGCACTCTAGGCAATAGCCTCCTCGTCCGGATGGTGCCTCTAAGTCCTCGGGGCCCATGAGCTTTACATAGATGCTTTCCGGCCGAATATCGACGACAGCATCAGCGTTATTTGAATAATGTACTGACAAATTATCGTATGGAAATCGTGTGATTTGGCCCCGGAAAAGAACAGTGAGGCCTTCTTCTGTCTTCGGGAAAGACTGCGGATTGTGGACGAATTGGTCATATCCGGCCGGAAGTGCGAGGTACCTGAGATACTTGCTAATCTGGGAACTTGAAAATGCAGATGGCATCTTGTCTGTCGTACTCGAACAATCTTTTTCGGCGAGATTGAAGCGGTGGAAGAGCTCTGCTGTTAAGGCCCATTGCTGGTGTGAGTCATCACAACTTGGGCTCGACAGTATTCACCGTGTTTTTTCAATACGCATACGAACACCACTTCGAGGTGTCTGGAAATCTTTTGATGGCCATCATCACGCCCAAATACCCAGCGCCCATCAGACAACCCAAGTCGGCCGGTGTGTGCCGATGGGCTGCTCGACAATTGTGTAGGAAGGTCTAGGTAAGAAGCAGCGCTTTTGCACTAGCTGAGCTTGGGAGTAGAATGGTCTCTTTTCGAGCCCTTATTTTCATTCTGCTTCAGATTCTCTTGACCAAGACTCTTAGGGTCCTCGACTACTACGGATGGTGCAATTTCGTGTCAGGATTGGTGCAGTTTGCCCTAGCTGTCTCTAGATACAGTATGAGAGGAGGAGGAATGGACAGATATATCAGCCGCCATATCAATACCAGTGTATTAAGACATCATGGCGGAGGGAAATAAATGTCCGGTGGATGCACAGGTGTGCCCAATCTTCATACCAAGCGGACTTGTATCTCCGGCATGACTCGTGCAGTTGGAGATCCTACGGACTAGATCCTGAATGGCACTGACCCCGGCCCTCACCCCGCACAGAGAATGACCCTTGCTGGGTCTGACCCCGGAAGTCATGATGACGATTCTTGTGTACTTTCATTGAGACGATTTGACAGACACATGGACCGCGAGAGCGAAGAACTACCTATCCTCGCCGTAGAGAATGCCGGCACACAAGAACACACGACAGTCGCGCGTGTCGAAGCAAGTCTCCAACGGAACATGCAAAACCTGCACCCCCTGCCGCAAGAAGAAGATCAGATGCGATGGCGCTCGGCCGCAGTGTCTCGAGTGCAGCACAAACGGGCTGGATTGTGCCTACCCGCAAGATGGCAGGCGAGAGCCACGACCATCCAGGACCCGTGTTCAGGTCCTGGAGACAACGGTGCTTGCCCTGATGGACCACATGAAGGCCGCCGGGATTGTTCCCTCACAGACCCTTCTTGGAGACTGGATGGATGGCGAGCGGCAGGAAGGTGATCTGATGCATCAGAACCAGCAGGAACAGCCTCCGCAATATCCTCACGATCAGAATCTTACCAATCTTGCCTCAGTTGCCGTAATGGCCAAGCAATTACCGACTCCGTCCATATCTAGCTCCAGGACCGACAAGCCCGACTTCCATCCGACTGTCCCATTCCCGTGGAACAGGAATGTGGAACGGGACAGCGTTGACTTGCAAAACCCCAGCCAGGACTGCCAAGAAGTGCAGAATGAGAACGCAGACAATATTGAGCTAGGTATGCAGACAGAACAGGACCGCGGTATTCAGGATGATGCCCACACTGCGGACGCCCAAAGCGGATCAGGGATGTCGCCTTGTGAAGCCCGCGTAGCCGGGGCGTTTCTGGAACACGGCTGTGTTTCTTCAGTCCACGGTCTTGCGAGTATCCTGAATCCAACATCGAGAGCACAGTATAAGGACAATATATCCACAGTGGGCCGGAAGGGCGAGAATGCCATCGCGGCATCCAAGGCAAGGCTCATCAGCAACGCAGCTCTTCAGCGACAGCGAGAGCCTCGCATCTTTCGCCAACCATCAAACAAGGTCGACCTGGATGGTTGCGATCATGAGCTTGCGATGCACTTGCTGGATGTGCACTTCAACCGACAGCACTACGCCTACCTTGTTTCATATCGTCCGGCAATCACGGAGAGCATCGCGAATGGCGGCGGCCCCTGGGTCAACAAGCTGCTGCTAAACGCGATTTACTTCTCCGGGACACTTTATAGCGATAGACCAAGCCTGCGGGCTGATCTAAGTGATCAGAACAGTCTCGGAGCCTACTTTTACAGGCGCTTCCGCCAGCTGCTGGCCGATGAAATATGCAGCCCTAGCATCCCCACCGCGGTGGCTCTACTGCTAACCAGTGCGACTCTGGTATCCAAAGGACAGTCGAGCGCCGGCTGGAATCTCTCGGGGGTTGCGTACCGCATGATCATCGATATGGGATGCCACTTGATGCTCGGCCCCGACTACCAGACCAACCTCACAGCAGGCCATAGCCAACTCCTGCGAGGTGATCTGGAACAGGAAGTGCGCAGGCGACTGTACTGGGGCGCATTTGTCACGGATGCCACGCAGTCTCTGTACCTTGGGAGGCCATGCATGTTTGCAACCGCCGAAGCCCGGGTGCCTCTACTGCTTCTTGACACATTCGAAGAGCTCGAGGACTGGGAGCCGTATATTGACCCTTCCTCTCTTGCTGAACCGCCGCCAGCATATGCACCCCAGCCAGCCCATGCGGTATCGACGTTCAACTGACTTGCTCGCCTCTTTCAGATCTCGGTCCGCATTACCGACCTGTATGGTATCCAGACTATGAAATGCACGTCGGAGTACCTCCAGCAGGCCAAGTCAGCCATCGAGAGAGAATTGCACCAGTGGAATACATCTCTACCATCTCACCTGAGGTTCGACCCGGACGCAGCATGCACGCCGCCGCCACCGCATCAGATAACGCCGCATACAACCTTCCACGCCCTGACTATCCTGCTCAACCGTGCGTTCCTAGAAGAAGGACACCTCCGTCGTCACAGCGATGAGGGCAGCAGGGAACGAAGCGAGCAGGCGTGCATTTCAAGCGCGCTCGCCATCCAGAAGTTTGTGCGCGCGTACAAGAAGGCCTTTACGCTCCGCCGGGCTCCGTTTCTCCTTTCTTACGCGGTGTATAGCGCTGTAATTGTTATTTTGCGCCAGGAGCGACACGAGCGCGGTCAGTTCATGGAACCGATATCTTTCTTTTGGACCTGCCTGAGTGAGCTGCAGGGAGGCTGCAACTTTGGCCTGGAGAAGCCACTGAGCATCCTTCGCGACATGGTGCACGAATTCCAGGTCAGCACCCGCCATGGCGGCACTGCTGGAGGGCAAGACGAGGTGCTTCAATTAATGAACCTTGACGAGACCATTTTCCCGCAACCCGTGAGCCGGCAGGCACCTTTCGTGGGAGACGACTACATGAGTATGGGTGCCATGGGCCAGTCAGATCATGCAGGAGGCTTTGGCACCTCATCACCAGGCTTCCTGGCATCGTTAAACCAGCTGGAAAGCGACATTACTCAGGATACTCTATACGGCTTATTCGCCCCTTCGCAGCTACATCTATGACACGGGAATTGCATTCAAATATGCCAGACAGACACTAAACTGCACACTTCACAGCGTCTGTACCACCCTCCACACCCTCCGGATATTCGGCCTGGCCGCATTGCTCCTAATCCTAAGCGTCCACTCCGTCACACCAGCCTGCCACTCAGGCCCACCGAGGCCATTCTCCGCATCGTAAAGATTGATCCCGTAGAAGCTGCCCGTCTCGGCCTCACCGTAGACCCCGGCCAGCGCGTACCGCCGCGCAGCACGCCAGCCCGGTACATGAGTTAGCTTGGCGCCATGTTCCTGGTCGTACCAAGCGTGATAGTCTTCCTCCGTCTCTGGACGGGGCGTCGAGCCGTTGATGACGAGGACAGAGCCGAGGGGCGGAGGCGTGGGAAGGACGTGCGGAGTTTTCTGTGCTTCGCTATCTCCTGCTTCTTTGTCGCGGCCGTTGATGAACGAGCAGAGGATCCAGGATGGGTGAGGAGCGGCAATTGCGCGATGGGCCTCGCCGTCCGCGTCGTGAAGGTCTGGGGAGGAGAGAAGGGGTGTTATGTCGCGCAGGAAGTAGATCGTGTTGCTCGATGGGTTCTTGTTGTCGTCTGCTTTGAGGTTGTAGGTGGCTTCAATGTCAACGCCGGCCAGTGGTGCCTGCATATCAGCGGAAGGGGCGTCAGAGAGACGCATGAGTACGCCTGGGGTAGGCATTATGGTTGATGCGGTGAAGGGATGCGTTGAAATAATTTCAGACACTGACGAGGAGTTATATCTATGAATGCTCTGTCTATTTAACATAATACGTCTACTTTCCACCCGGAACTACATTCACGGGGACGGCGCATACCAAGATATCGAGAGCCGGAGGTCCATCTCCGGCTATGAAGTGATGCCTCTTGGATGCACCGACGGATAACTGAGGAAGACCAGGACATCCAGCCGGTGCGGAGAACAGTCAAGAAAGAGGTGAAGGCGGGCGAGCGGGTTGGTTGATGTTGGTGTCTGCACGCTGAACCTTGACAGCAAAGTAGTATATTCAAAGCTCTTTCTCCATATAAACATTTGTATTTCTATCTACCTAGAAACCCAACACCACATTCAACCCAGGTAGTTCTCATTTGACCATCCAACATGGCCTCCATCGCCCCCCACGGCTCTGCAACAACGCCCCGGGCCATAAATCCAGCCCAGGCATCCTTGCTTTCGCACCGGACAAAGACCAACAGCCCTTCATCCTCCTCCTCATCCCCTTCCCCTCGACGGAGGACCCAAAAGCTCAGCACAGAGGTGTCTTGCTCCGCCTCTCTTGCGAGCCCGTCCAACTGCCGCAGAACGGATCCCCTCTTCCCAGCCCGTGGAGTCAGCTCTTCCACGACGATATACGCCTGTGATTTCATCTTAGACACAGCCTCGCCGTCCTGAGTAGTACGCCCGAGGAAGCCCACAGACGACGGCCGCCAGTAGCGAAGGTTGCTGGGCCGCGCGAGCAGGGCCTCCGCGGCCACGGCTGTGCGGAAGGTCTTGTACTCGGTGCTTGCGCGGTGAGTTACCGTGTGGGCCTCGACGTCCTCGTATCTAGATAGAGATGCAGATCGGTTACCAAGGGAGTATCACAAGAGTTAAGTATACTAGGTGGGCGTACACTTCAAGTCCCCTGACCCAGTGGTGCGGGACGGCGTCGTTGTCCTCGGCGCTGCGGAACCAGGCGTATGCGGGGCACTTTGGCTCGCGGGCGTGCGTGACCGCGGCGATCTTGGATATGTACTCGAGGAACTGCTTGGTTATTATTTTCATCATCAAGGACTGTATTGTGGCTTGACGTACCCTGTCCCGTTTTGGTGCGGAGGCGCAGTTGGAGAGGGGGGCGATGATATACATGACAGTGAGGTTCAGATGGATTGTCTATCAATTGGGGTACAGGCAGCTGTAGGATAGTTTTAGAAGCCCGGTATAAATAATAACGGTCTCGACGGAGGTGCGAGTGGGTCACAATGGACATACAAGTCCAGCTCACCTCCAACCCGCATATAATCTGCCCATTCCGACATCCACATCATCGAGCAGCACCGACCATCCCACATTCACATTAATGCCTACAATGCCAGAGACTCCAATCCTACCAGCCGCGTTCTTCTCGCCAGCCGCCTCCCTCCCCCCACCGACCCGCCTGCGCTGGTACATTTGTGTCGTGGTAACGCTCTCATCACTCAACTACCCAGATGTAATCCCCCAAGTCTACGCCCACTTCGACAGCGACCTACTGTCCATTCACTCGCCAGAGGACCGCTTCAGCGCCGTGCGCAAGCTCCGCGAGGGCCTAATCAAGTCCACGGGTATCGTCGGCGCCGCACGCACCGGCAACGCGATGCGCACGCTCGCCAGCTGCGTCCCGAGAGAGCTGCAGGAGAAGGAGACGTCGCTGCGCTCGCAGGAGTCGGACCATGTCGCCCGCGAGCGAGGCAAGGCGTTTTGGTCGAGGATTTATGCTCGCAATAGGGCGTTTGATCCGGGGGCGACGGTGCGCGCGAGTCCCGATTATGCGTTTGTTGTTAGAGGTTTGGAGCCTTTCTTTTCTTTCCTTCTTTCTTTTGTTTTCTTGGAAGATCCGGCTACTTACAGGTACTATATGCTGATGCGAGTTATGCTACTCGTAGAGGTCCTTTATGCCCGCATCTTCTCCTTTGATGCTGTCATTGACGATTTATTGACGGGGTATGTCATCGTCTCGGCGCTGTATGGGATGGACTGTCCCAACCAGCTGCAGAACCATATGAAAGGGATGTTGATCAATGGGGCCACAAGGGAGGATCTGGAGGAACTCCGTGATCTCTGTTTAGGTCTAGCAAAGGTACTGGGAGTGCGATTCAGGCACACTCCGCCGTTGATCCCAGAGAAGCCGGACGAGGGGGAGTCAAGTGGATGAAGATCTGAATATTAGGAATTTCCATACATTCGTAATTCTCGTCTCCATGTCATCGTCCATCTATTTGTCCGATTTAGAGTAAATATAATGCAATCGGACATGTACATCCGATGCACCAACCAGACTGGTCTCTTATAAAGACGGACGACAGAAAGAAGAAATACTCAATGAATACTTGCAATTGCAGTTGCTTGACCCATCAGAACAGGAAATGTCACAGTTACCCTCATCCTTTCCCCCTCGGCCATCCCCAAGCCTCGCCGGCAAAGTCGCCATCGTCACGGGTGCTGGAAGTACCGGCGATAACGAACTCGGTAACGGGCGCGCCATCGCCATCCTCCTCGTAGAAGCCGGAGCCTCAGTTGTATGCGTCGATCGCGAGGCCGGCCCGGCAAAGAGAACCGCAGAGATCATACGGAGCGAGTTCCCGGGCGCTGCAGCGTTGGCAATACAAGGAGATGTCACGAACGAGGACGACTGCCGTCGCATAGTCAACAAGACCACAGCACGGTTCAACCGCTTGGACGTCCTGGTTAACAACGTGGGCATCATCGGTGCGCGGGGGACTGCTCCAGATGTGGACGTCTCCCAGTGGGCTCAGGTCTGGAGGTCAACGTTACCAGCATGATGCTGATGGTGAAGTTTGCCGTTGGCGCAATGCGAGCGAACGCTCCTCGCGAAGACGAGGGATACATCCGTGGCAGTATCGTCAACATGGGATCTGTGGCTGGGCTGCAGGGGGGCACGCCTAGTCTGCTGTATCCGACGAGCAAGGGCGCTGTGGTCAATATGACGCGGGCGATGGCGGCACACCATGCTCGCGATGGAATCCGCGTGAATTGTGTCTGTCCAGGTGAGTGTCCTGCGTAAACGTGTCCCCTTGCTGTGCTAATCTTGCTAACTGGGTATCAAGGCATGTTGTACACTCCCATGATGTATGGGTCCGGTATGGATCCGGCTACGAGGGAAGCTCGGCGCAAAAGGAGCCTTCTTCAGACAGAAGGGACTGCCTGGGATACGGCTGGACCGGTGAGATTCCTCGCGGGGAATGAGGCACGGTGGATTACAGGGACAATTCTCATGGTGGATGCAGGGGCTACTTGTGCGCAGCTGGTCTAGTTTTTCTTTTTTCTGTTATAAACAGTAAGATATATCAAGTTGTCCAATAGCACCACCCCGCGATTACTGGAATGGTCGTATAGATCCTAAGATTCCAACTTTGGGCTCGTATCCCATAGTAGGTAGCTGATATCAATCGTGGACCGGACATGCAGTTCCGACAGTCTTTGTCCCCACAACTAATGAGCAGGGTGGAATTGGGAGTGAGGAGAAGATGGGGCTGCGAGTGCACTAAAGCAATTTAATGCCATTCAATTCGAGCATTTGGTCCCCGGATCAGCAATGCAGTAAGCCCTACCCCAGACGCCAGGTCAGTCCTCTTCCCCGGGGTTCTCATGTCCGCCACTCATAGGTATTTATACCGATATGCTACCTCCACCAGTTCCTCAATTTTCAAGGTCAGCAGGCTTCCGTAGTCGCTCCTCCTCTGTTCCAATGCCTGCACTCTCATCTCTTACACCCTTGAAGTCAACCATGGCTGAGCGGCACGACTCCAATTGTGACCAGATGTCACTTTCCGACGCGAAGCCCGCCGTTGAGACTGGCCATTTGGAGCACGCACTCCAGGATGGCCTCTCGCAGGATGATGCCACATTTCTGCATGAGTTTCCCCAAACTGCCCACAGGAAGGCATTCCGAAAGGTCGACTTCAGGCTCATGCCAATGCTCATGGCCTTGTACTTGATTGCCAACCTCGATCGGTCAGAATACCCTATACCCCTGAAACAGATAAAGCAGAATTAACGCACTGCAGAGCCAACCTGGGGAATGCTAAGATTGAAGGGCTGGAAGCCGACCTCAACATGGAAGGAACCGACTATAACTTTGCCAACATGATGTTCTTTATATCCCATACATTCTGCTCGAGGTCCCGGCAAATGCCATCCTCATTAGGTTCACCAAGCCGTCTCAGTGGATCAGCCTCATCGTGACAGCGTGGGGAATCGTTATGACTTGTTCTGGCTTTGTCCAGAGCTGGGGTGGTCTCGTAGGCTGCCGCGTTCTGCTTGGAGTATTCGAGTCAGTAATATCTCTTTTATCAACTTTCTGATTATATCCTCACTTCGAAAAGGGCCGGTTTCTTCCCCGGCGCTGTCTTCCTTCTCAGCCAGTGGTACCCTCCTTACATGACCCAACTCCGCATGGCAATGCTGTACTGCGCGGCTGCCCTTTCCGGTGCCTTTTCCGGCCTCCTGGCTGCAGCAATCGCGGAGATGTCAGGCGTTGGAGGCTACAATGGCTGGCCCTGGATATTCATCCTAGAGGGAATCGTCACCATAGCACTGGGCATCGGTGCCTACTTCATCCTACCCGACTCACCCTCCCACTCTAAGCGCTGGCTCACTGAGCTAGAGATACAATACCTCAACCTCCTCCATCAGAGGTACCGACGCACGCGCCGAACCGGAGAGGACAACGCCCAGCGCAGCCCAGAACAAGAAGAACAAGAACAGGAGGAAGAGGCCGCCGCGATGAACAAGGCCCAGAAATGGAAGGTCCTCCTCTCAGTCCTGACCGACTGGCAGATATATCTCCAGGCAATGATTTTCATGTCCAGCTCTGTGCCAACCTACGCCCTCAAGTTCACCCTCCCCCAGATCATGGTAAACATGGGCTTTTCCAGTACCCAGGCTCAGCTGCTCTCCGCACCCCCGTACGTTGCCGGCGCCATATCAGCCGTGGTCTCTTCCACCTTTGCAGACAGAGTTACCTGGCGGCTGCCATTCATCGTCGGACCCCAGCTCAGTCTCATGACCGCGTACGCGGTGCTCTTTAGTTTCAGCGCGGACATCGCCACGCATGTTGCGCTGTGCTTCACGTT
The DNA here is from genome assembly GCF_001890705.1 of Aspergillus sydowii CBS 593.65. NCBI lineage: Eukaryota > Fungi > Ascomycota > Eurotiomycetes > Eurotiales > Aspergillaceae > Aspergillus > Aspergillus sydowii. The sequence goes on from NW_024467871.1 coordinate 250,688, forward strand.
TGTGCATGTCGCCACCATCAGCGTCTACCCCATCATCCCTGGCGGGAACACTTGGACCGTGAACAACGTGGCGGGCCCGGCGAAGAGGGCCATGGGTGTTGCTTACATGATTGCCCTGGGAAACTGCGGCGGCATCATCGGCAGCTTTATTTTCATTGGGGACGAGAGCCCGCGGTACCAGACTGGATGGGGAGTCAGTCTGGGATTTATATCTGCTGGTGCGTGCGCGGCCTGTACCCTCGGTGTTATATATACGTGCGTAAACAGACGGAGGGCCCGCGAAACGGAGGACGAGATCAGGGCGAAGTACTCTGATGTAGAGTTGGAACGAATGGGGGATCGTAGTCCGCTATTCCGCTACACTCTCTAGTCCAGATTCGGGAATGCCTTTATTTGGGTCTACTGGGAATGAATTTACGAACGATTCGTAGTTTGCTCTCAGAAGTGACCTGATAGGGAGCCCCGCAGGTCTACCTTCGGTCTATATATATGCATACGTATATGAAATGTTTCACTACTATGTTGGATTCCACATCAACCAGTACTATCCTGGGTAAACATAATGTCTATGGGGCATATTAACGCACCTGACGGTTCGCTATCATACAACCATGCCGCAACCCAGACTATGGCCACTACCATGTCCGTGGCAACGCGAAGTCTTATTTCGGGTACATGCAGTTTAATGTTCGAGTATTACTGCAGCATCTCAGTACACGGTGAGCACACACACAAACTCCAAAAGGGTACGCAAAATTTAGACGAACAGAAGAACTCGTTGTTCTGAATTGGTCCAGCAAGCTAGAGATTTACTTCTGTTCATGTTTGATACTCCAGTCTTCAACCATTTTCAGGACGCTCCTCTGTTTCCCGTCATAGCCGACATGCTTCATCCAATCTGCCAAGCTCTTGATGCGCTGAGGGTGGATTCGATGTAAAATCGTCGTATCGCGCGCCTTGGTAATGCCGCCTCCCCAATAGCGCCACCACGCCCCGAAATTTTCGCGCCAACTCATGGTAGAGTCATCTCGAGCCACATCGGGGCCGAGGGCCCAGTTGACAGATGCGCCGGGGTAAGGCTCTGCCACTGATGCGTATGTTTCAAACGGGATGGACTTATGGGCCGCCAACTTGCCGGTGACTTGAGTGAAGATCGTAGCGATCTCGCCGAAACTGACATTGTCCGTCATGACTTGGAGATCAATGCCAGCGGACTCGGATGGGTTGTCAAAAATCCAGAGGTTGTAGGCACCAACGTCACAGAGCGCTATCAATGGAATCTTCACGTCACTGCCTTTAATAAAAGTTAGATAAGTCCATCTACCTCAAATCTTTGGGAATCCTGCATAAGGGATCGGACTCACGAGCTGGATTGGCCCACATGAATGACCCGTCCTCCTGCTCGATAGGCACAAACATCCCATCCATAAGCATATCCATGTATGGCCCAGTACTGAAGAGTGTGCTCTTCATACCATCTTGTCCTAAGGCCAGGATAAACTTGCCAACTCTTCCTTTGGAGTCCATATGACCACAATGGTACTTTTCGTCGAAACTGGCGGCATCCATGGTGTATTCGATGTTAGCCCAGACGTAGTGCTGTACCCCTTCAGCTCTCGCAATCTCATAGGCTCTAAAGCCGTAGAACAATTCATCTTTTCCCCCTAGAGTGAACCCGTCTGTGTTGACCCAGGCACCATAGACTCCTCGGAATACATGATGCAGATCCCGTTGGTTGTCCTGCGCACCCTGGAGCAAGGCCACATTAGGGAGACCAGCCAGGTGCTGCGCGCGAGTGGAGTTGGGGTTGCGAGTCAAGACTCTGACACGGTATCGTCCACTCTCTGCCAGGGCTACTCCCAAGTCAGCGCGAGCCCTCGTCGGTGAATTAAATGATTTGTCCTCCCTCACCTTTGACCACTGGCATGCCCTGAGCGCCAGTGCCTCCGATTACGGCGATTTCTCTCAAGTCGACCATCGGCTACGAAGCGTAGGGCTGTATTGATAGTTAAGTCGTGCTTCGATATAGATATGGTTAATGGCGGAGTTTCCAAGCCGCCTGGGAGCGAGGGCAGCTTCCCAGATGTTTATAAGTAGACAGCATAACCCGATTCTGGCGGTCACTACGTAATTAATCCGCGGATTGTTGACAAATCGTGAATAGTAATCAAGCCGCTACAATCTTACAATCTTCGCAAGCTCGAAGCTCTGGGCTGACCGATTTCTTGTGGAGGTGGAAAGACCCACCAAATAGAGTACATGTCAACCATGTTCAAGGCGCTCTCGCGTTTGGGTGATTATGAATATGGCTCTCGCATTTGCATGATTAGTGAACACTAAAATTACTCAGCCGGTGAATCAGTTGTTCGATTAATAACGTTGACGTAGCTGTATTTAATTTCGTCTTTATTACTCCGGGTATTATCTCCCAGTTACAGCCGCTCTTTATTAACTTCCGGGATATTTTCAAGGTATGAGAGAAGAAAAGCAAGATATACTACTTGGCTCTCTTTATAACTAGTCCTATAGTCTTGGAGTTCCCTTGTTTATTTGTCTATGTACTGCTATATTATATTTACTGATACTTTACCAGCAGCCTTTCCACCTCTATAACTCAAGAGTGGCCGCCTCACGCAGTAACATCAGGATAGCAAGCAAACCTCCCATCACCCTCATCCCAACCAACCCCCTGATGAACCATGAGGAGATTTGAGGGATCAACCTCGCGCTTAATCCTCAACAGCCGCTCATAATTCTCCTCACCCCAGAAAGAGTTGATATGATCGGGCTCCCACGGATCTGCCTCGTTGAGATACGCGCCTGAACCAGGTGTGAATGCTCGTAGAGGCTCCATGACATCGTGCGCGCGCTGCGCAATCCGCTGGACGAGTTTCGGGTTATCGATTGAGCCGTCGTATGTTCGGAAGTGCAGGACCTGCCAGATCCCCTCGCGCCAGTGCGGCGCTATCGAGGCGTGCCCGGGTCCACCAGGACGGTCTGATTCGGGCATGCTCTTCTTGGTGTAGACGGTTGGCATTGTGAGGCAGAGGACGAGGACCTGGATGGACGGCTCGAGCGGGTTCTGTTGGACGTTTAGGAAGTCTGAGAGGATGTCCGAGAGTTCTTCCTGTTTGTCCTGGACGAAAGACTCGCGTTTGACGATTCGGCTGGAGAGAGCCCACGCGGAGCCGGGGAAGATTCCGAATTCTTGAACCTGCACGAACGGGTCGAGGCCCTCGCGGAAACTCTCTGTGCTCTGGACCTTGACGATGCCGAGGTTGAATGTCGTTGCGAACTTGGCGAGCGGCTTCATCGATTCCACGGCTTCCTCGTGCGTGAGCAACGGCGTTGCAATAAAGACATACGTGCCCACACTCAACATGGTGATATACCCACCCCACCCTTCATCCGCCCACTTCTCCGCGTTCCCAACCAGGATATCCATCAGACGCCGCTGCTGGACGGGGAGGAGGTTCGTGAAGATCATTTGCACGAATTGGGTTTCCTTCTTCGGGTAAACGCGTGTGGTCATCTCGGTGATTACACCGAATGTACCCCCGCCGCCGCCGCGTAGGGCGAAGAAGATGTCCTGATTCTGGCACCGGTTTGCTGTGACATGTGTACCGTTGGGGAGGACAGCTTTTAGTTGTTGGACGCTGTCGACGCCGAGGCCTGGTATCTTATTAGCTCGCGGACGATAATCGGTGAGCAGGCAGTAATCGGGTCATTGGTACCTAGTTCGTTGGAGAGCATACTGTGCCCAGCTCCGGTGATCCAGCCTCCTGCTGCGCCAACAGTGATTGAGCTTCCGCCGACAATGCGATACCCGAGTGGCTCAACAAAGTCATATATACCGTCGAACTGCTGTCCCGCGCCGAATGTAATCGAGTCACCGCTGGACTCGGAGCAGCCGTCGGCTATGAAGTCTTTGTTGAGTTCGATAGGCGGTTGCAGGTTGTGCATCCTGGCCAGTCAGTCAGCCCTACATGACAACTGCATGATGCAGAGTAAAAAAGGACATACCAAAGAGCCAACGAGTCCGGTGCGGAACTCCTCCCCATATAATCATGCCCCGTATTCTTCACAACAAGCCTCAGGTTATGCTCTCCGGCGAAATCCAGCGTGCGCTGAACATCCTCCACGCTCTGCACATCAACATACTTTGTCGGCACACTCCCCTGCTCACATTTATCCAAGACCGGCGTCAGAATATCCGGCCGAATCGCTCCAAACGTACAACTGTCCCCCGTCGTCTGACACGCTCCCCACTGCGACTGCACGTAGTATCCGAACTGGCCCGTTGCGAAGGACAAGTCGCCGCCGTTCTTTTGAAAGTTCGCGCATTGGGCGTGGTCTGGTGTTTGCGATTCGCTGTTGTATCGCGTGTAGCAAGGGGCCAGCATGGGTTCGCCATTGCGGAGGTGGCCGGAGATTGTTTCGTTCAAGGCGTCCCAGGCGGACTCTGGGATTGAGGCAACGGAGGTGGTGGTGGTGCGTGTTACGGCGAGGGCGAGGGCCTGACTCGCGAGGGCCGTGAGGAGCACGAGATTCCCATGTAGTGGCGCCATAGTGAGCCTCTTCGCTGTGACTCTCTGCTCTGAGCTCCGGAATTTGAAGACAAAACCCCTTCTTCCAGGCAGCCCACGGTCCTCTTAAACTTCCCAACTGCTGCATCCAGTACACGCCCTGGCCACGTCCCTTGGCATACTTCCTCCAAATAGAATCAGGGTATGATTGGCCAATTCCTCGGAAGGGTTTGCCAATCGCCCTCGATCAGACCCAGTCCCACCAGAGCTCAATGCGCTATTGATGTGGCGCATGCCAACGATCCACGTCGCCTGAAGAGAAATGTGATTTGTCTTGAATTGCTTTTTTTGTTTTCCCGAATCTGCAGGTGAATCTGTTTTTCGCAGTTGACGAGTCGCGTCTCGTATTCATAATGGGCGCCTTGAGAGTTCCGCTGGGCTAAGCGAGGTGGGACTGTCGTCAGAATAAGTGCATCCAAGGAAAGGGGGGAAGTAAAAAGAAACAAACTGTACTCCGTACTTTGGACTCGTGGCTGGCATTGTTGCTTTTGACAGGGGTTCGCTTAGAAAATTGGACTAAGCACGAACTGCCGACTCGGCGATTTTTAAAGCATCACTACTAACGACTATGGCACAGGTCTTGGTTCAGGTACCAGCTGTAACAAATGTCATTACCTTGGCTATATTTTAAAAACCCATTATTGAGCCAGGCAAAGTCCAATTTGGGCGCCGGACATCAACTTTCCCACTCACAGTCCTCGTACCGGTGCCGGCGAAGCAATTCCAAGTAGTGCAACCGACAAGCACGCTTGCTTGCTTGTCTTAAGTAGGGCCTGGTCCCATTCTAGCCGAGTCGGGCTGGATCCGGTTGACTTTTCTGCCTCGGAACGACAACAGTATACAGTATCGAGCAACTGGACTTTGCAATTACATGGATTGTTCCGGATTGTTTGCAATGTATTACTTCTTCGCCAGGGTTAATCCGGACGGCCCTGTTCCGTTGCAACTCGAGGGCTTGTCCCTGTCAACCATCAACATTTTGGAATCTGCGTTCTGAAATTGTGATTCCGTGTCCGTCGTTTTCTGAGGGTAGAATACGTCAGAACTTACGGAAGGCATACGAAGGCTGTACGTGAGGATATTTTAAACACAGGAACTCCTCAACACACCCTTCCATATTAACCTATAACCTTATTTTTGAATACTACTGCGTTTGGCACATTTCACACTGTCCTGTTCTGAAAATGATTTTCTCTATCTCGGCCGACCATGCCGGTGGTGGGAGCACTTTGAGCGTCGCTAGTATTGCAGGCCAGCGAGGATCTCCCTGGAATGCCCCGTATGGGGCAGCTAAATTGGGGGGGTGATATCCTTGACCAAGTCGGCTGCGCAAGAAGCTGGGCCAAAGAACGTCAGGCTGAACGCTGTGGCACCGTAAGTGAAGGAACCCCTACTTTGTGAAGATGAATCCTAATTAATAAAGTGGTGTTGATGATACACCTCTTGCTACTGCCCTAGGCTCTCCTGATCTGGTGTTCCAGAGAATGGTTTCGAGAACCGCGCTTCAACGACTCGCCCAGCCTGAAGAAATCGCCAACTGCATTCTATTCTTGCTTAGCAATACTTCGAGCTTCCTCACAGGAAGTGTAAGTTTCTCGCACTTTGCCTTCGCAGTAATCCAGTAATGTTGGTTATCATCTAGGTTCTAAATGCAGATGGCGGATTCCAGTAGTTATATATATTTGGAAAACAGACTAGCAATGAAGTAATTTCTAACAACCGTGCCTGTATTTCCTGTTCGAGACAGTGTAAACAGCAGGCTAACCAATGGCTAATCGTACATGGCTACTCAGGTGGTCTCGTGCCGATGCCACGTACTCTGCTATACTTGTATGGCATCTTTTGTACGGTGATGGTATTTATCCATCAATACTGTCAATACCTGAATACCTGGATACCGCTAGTAAAAGCGGATCAGATAAGGACCTCCGACTCCGGCGGAATCTCTGATTAGATCAAAACACTCCCAGAAGGCGCCTTCTGCGTCGCATCCTTACTGTTCGCTCTTCGCTGCCAATAACGGTCAACAATATCGAACCGCCATGACACAAACCGACAAGCCGATGGGCATCAGCCTGCCGAACTCGGAGCAGTTCTACCTCAACAACGCCCGTGGTGAGCAGTACCTGATCCAAATATCGTGGCCGCTGCATTGGAACCAGCGTGAGCCAGACACCGACCGTACTCACCTCCCCATCATGTACACACTCTTTATCCTTACCTAACCCGAGAAATACTAACAACAAAACTAGATACATCGTCGACGGCAACGCCCTCTTCCTAACAGCGACAGAAGCCCTCTGGCGCCGCCCCGTAGATCCACACTACGCAGGCGGCGGCATCATCGTCGCAATCGGATATCCACTCGCAGGAACAGGGAATGTATACCACCTTACCCGGCGGAGCTTCGACCTGACCGTCCCAACGCCTGACAAGCCAGTCGAAGGTTTCGGGGGCGCGGACATCTTCCTTGATTTCATACGCGACTCTGTGCGTCCAGCTGTGAGGGAGCGGTTCCCGAAAGTCAGTGTATCGAGGGATGCGCTGTACGGACACTCCTTTGGAGGGTTGTTTGCGCTGCATGCGCTATTCACGCGCCCGGATATGTTTGATGCGTATATTGCCAGTAGCCCGTCAATTTGGTGGAATGAGAAATGTATTATGGATGAGGCGAGGGGGTTTACTGAGAAGGGAGAGGATGTGAGTAGGGGAAAGAAGCTGCCGACGCTGATGATGTATCTGGGTGGGTTGGAGCAGGATCCGCCGCAGTGGGACCATGAGCCGGAGGACAAGTGGCAGGAAAGGAAGCGCTTTTGGGAGCTGTGCAATATGAGAAATAATGTGCTGGAGCTGGTGCGTTTGATCAGGGGGTGTGCGAGGCTGCATACGATGAGCTTTCATGAGTATGCAGGCGAGGACCACGGGACAGTGATGGCTTGTTCGATGAGCAGGGGGTTGGCGACATTCTTGGAAGAGTGGCCGGTAGCGAGAGACAGACTTCTTGACTTCTAGACTTCTAGAGATTTAGATATATTTTGGTAGAAGAGTATCAGTTAACTACTTACTAATGCTGCTGTATTCAGTACGGTAATCTCGCCATTCTGCGCGGAATTACGCGATGTGGGGACGCCGTTTCTGCTGGCGATAAATCAGCCGTCTCCAACTTCTTCCACTTCAACTCAGTCATCAACTTGGGTTCATCATGACAGAGAATCACGGCGATACAGCGCCTCTCCTCGGAGAACAGCGCCAGCCAGAGTATGGCGCAGTCGAGGAGGCACCCCCGGTCGCTGAAGCACGGACCTCGTTCAAGCGTAACCTTGGAACGGCTGAGGCTTTCAGCATCATCATCAGCATCGTCATCGGAAGCGGCATCTTCACTTCTCCTGGCTCAATCGATACAAATGTGCCGTCGCCTGGGTTTGCGTTGATTGTCTGGCTGGTGGGAGGAATTCTGGCGTGGACAGGAGCTGCCACGATGGCCGAACTCGGCACCGCCATTCCAGGCGAAGGTACGCCCAAAGGTTCTTAGATGTGTATATAACTCACCCAGTGCAGGAGGCGTACAGCCGTATCTTCAGTATATATTTGGCGATGTCTTTGGCTTTCTGGCGGCATGGACCTGGATTGTCGCTGTCATCCCCGCCTCGCTGGCGATCATGAGCATCGTCTTCGTGGAGAGCGTCTACTCCGCCATCGGAGAAAACAACAGAACCCAGGGAGTCTTGCATAAATTCCTCTCAATACTGGTCCTCATCATCTTCACCATGGCAAACGGGATTAGCACCAAGACAACGAACCGGTTGAACCGGTTCTTCGTCACCTCCAAGTTCACAGCAATCGCTGCGACCGTCGTGGCTGGAATTGCCGTCGTTTTCTACCACCTTGCGAGCCCGGGTATAGGTGAGCAACCGCAAGATTGGTGGACCAAGTCCTGGTTCGGCTACAGGACGAGCATTGGACCGGATGGGTCGAAGATTGATTGGAGCAAGCTGTCTGGCTGGGAGATGCTAGGCCATTACTCTGCAGCTTTATATGGCGCTCTGTGGGCGTACTCGGGATGGGACAAGGTATATCGTTCGAGTGAGACACTAGAAACGTTACTGATGGAGTTGCAGGCAATCTACATTACGGCTGAACTGTCTGCGCCCGCACGGCAACTTCCTCTGGCAATCAACACAGCCATACCAATCATTGTCTCTGGGTTCATCGCGGTAAACACCGCCTATTACATCCTGCTCCCGTGGGACGTCGTCTCCACGACTGATAGCGTCGCCGTTGTATGTTCTCTATTTTCATGCGACATGAGTATCGCTGCTAACACTTATAGACCGCGTTTAATCACCTTCTGGGACCTGGTGTTGGCCTGGTGGCTGCTGGCTTGATCTGCCTTGTTGTTGCCGGCTCATTACTCGGAAGTGCCTTTGTAGGGAGCCGTATGACTGTTGCTGCATCGAACAAGAACTGGCTGCCTCGGTTCCTAGGCCAAGTGGGATATGTCGGGCTCCGATCTGAATCCCGATCAGATACCGAGTCTGACGATGCTCCCACGACGGAGTCCGATGCTCCACTTAACGCACTAATTTTCTCCACGCTGTGCTCGTCTCTGTTTATTATCTTCGGCAACTTCCGGGCCCTGGTGACCTTCAATGGCCTGGGAGAGTATAGCTTCTTTTTCCTGACCATGGTCGGCGCGATCGTCTTGAGGATCCGCGAACCGAAGCTTCATCGCCCGTATAAGCCGAGCATCCTCATCCCGGCGGTGTTTACTATTGTTAGCGGGTTTGTTGTTGCTCGAGGGGCAATTTTTGCGCCCTTTCAAGCGGCAGTCCTCATAGCAGTGTGGGGGCTAGGGCTGGTGTTTTACTGGGCGAGGAGGTGGTGGCTGCGACAGAACAGCAACTAAATAAAGCTGAACAGATGTGATCCTCTTTCGGACTTTCGAGGGGTTTGGGAGAACCAGAGTACAAGGCCGACATTTGGGTCCATTCTACTGTGCGATAGTCATCCTTAGCAGCCGATCCTGTACATCTAAGATTCGAGAATGCGAGAACGCAACAAGCGAAGGAAGAGCGGGACCACAGAAGAGTCCACCTCAGCCCTATAAATGGCTTCACCGTTCCCTTGCAGCATCCATGATGCCTCGACGTATTAGTCTAGTTGGACGAGCTGCAACAATGTCACGTAAGGGGCGACGCCGAGCCCATACGGTGTACATTGACTTGTCCTATTGTATCGTAATTGAGGATCGATCTGACCTGCGATCGCGGCAGAATTTACACTGAAGGCCTAGGCACACGTAGTACGTATTCAATCCTAGGTATAGATATGCGAAGCCCCCGGAGGAATTTCGGTCTCCAGTGCATCGAAAAGGAAAAAGTCCATTGAAACCACATCTGTCTGCAGGATGGCACGCACATTTCATTCCAGTCCCTGACCAGCCATGGCTCCGACGGCTGTACGAACACTGGCGACAGAGTCCCAATCGAACTTCATCCAGGATCTTGAGACGGAAAACGAGGCGACGTTCACCGAGTTTCTGTATGAGGTGCTCTCGCACCGAGACCGGCTGAAGAGACAGCTGGGCTGGGAGACCCTGGAAAAGCTGCGGGACCCCAGCGAAGAGGTCTTCATTGCGACTGTTGCAGGCGCCGGGTTTGAGTTTATGGTGCTCCTGCTTGCGATACAAGGCCTCGGCGCAATTGTGGTTCCGCTGAGTATGTTTCATTTCTACCTTCACGGCGTCGCTGCATAGATCCTCGCATATATACAGGATCCCGAGTCCACCTCGAAGAAGCGCGTTACTTCCTAGGAACATGCAACGCCTCACTCATTACCAGCAGCCAGCTGGCCTCCGAACACTGCGAGACATTATCATCGTCCCTCTCCCTCCCCCACCTATCATTCGCCCCAACCAACCCTCCTGACCTTTCAAACATCGGATTTAAACTCGTCCCGGAATCCCACGACGACCATCCTACAGCCCAGACCGCGGCTTCTGCCTGCTCTACACCTCCGGCACAACCGGCCCAGCCAAGGGCGTTCTCAGCAGCTGCGGCAGCTTTGCTGGGCGTGCGCAATATTAGAGCTCTATTGACGGGGTCAATGAGAGTTCAGGATTGTGTCAAGGATTCCTGGAGGGAGCTGTTGGGCGGGAAAGAGTTGGTTAATATGTATGGGATGACCGAGGTGGCGGGGATGGCTTCGATGTCGGACTGGAATGAGAACACGCCTGTGGTGGGTACGATTCAGCTTTACAATGGCTATATGCTAATTGAATGGAAATTTGACAGGATCACTGTGGTTGTTATAACCCCGAACTGACAGTCAAGGCGTCGAAGGACCGCTTCTCATGAAACGGTTTGTTAACCTTTCTCGCCCGTACTGAATTAATTATAGAGAAGGCTAATATATAATTGCAGCTACATATCGGGCGACCCAACGGTCAACTCCAAGGCCCTGGACGCAGACGGATTCTATAAAACAGGCGACATGGGCAAGGTTGGGCCCAATGGGGAGATATAAATACTCGGCCGAGCCAGCCAAGATGGTAAGACCAGTGGAACAAAACATAAAAGTAACTGCGTCTAACAACTACCAGTCATTCGCTCATTCGGCTGGAAAGTCACCGCAGCCGACATCGAAGAGCCCCTGCGCTCATATCCCGTCGTCTTACAAGCATTCGTGCTAGGCGTCGATGACCTCATGCTCGGCCAACGCATCACAGCCCTAATCTTACAAAAGCCAACGCGTGAGGGAGAAGACTCCTTGGCGGACCTCAAACGAAGCACAGCGCCATGATACCGGTTCCCACAGCCAACATCCATGGCTGGGCATAGCCATACGACTCTTGAATCGCCAGCCGGGCAGGCGAACCAACAGGGTACTCCAGCTGAGCATCAAATCTGCTAGAGATATAAAGCCCCTGATCTGTGAAATTGGCAGGCAGGTTGCGCTGCCGAGCAGGAAGGCAGGTATTACTCCAGATAGCGCCGCAGATGGCGAGCCTTATGCCTAGGGACCTGGACGGCAATGACATCAACGCTTACGAGCCAAGAGATGTCTTGCGAGGTGCTACTTGGTGGCCACATTGGGGCCAATCGCCAGACCAGGATGTCGGTGCCGTTCGTGGCTTAGCCTTCGGAACGGAGGTCGTGATATCTCAAATAAGGTCGGAGAGTGTGCGAGCGAGGCGGAAATTGCGGAGATAGAAATTCTCGGCCGGTCAATACCGACCCGTCAAGCACTGAAGTATATTCCCCGGAGAACCTCCCAATACATTCGGGCAGGCGACGAAATCATGTATCCCCACCAATCAATAGTCACTCAGACGGGCAGTCCAACCATGCCACCAGATGGTACCGCATTCAGTGTTTCGAGTCTGTTACGTAAGCCTAACATCCTTTGTCAACACCGAGGTCGAGGACAATGACAGATATAAAGCTCTACAACAAAGACTCGACTTGATATGTATGTATGTCTTTTGTGAGGCCAGCGAGTCAAATCCCCAGGAATTCACAGATGTTTTGTAATCAGGTCATTGTCCTTGCGAGCAGGGCTGTTGACAGAGTGGTTAAGGCTAATCCAGTATGGAGAAGCAACCGTCAAACCCACCTAGCTAGCTTGATAAGAACGGTTGCCTCCTTGCACATGACCATATTTGGCCCATCCGCGACATTGACCAACATGTCAAATTTTATAGCAATATCCGCACCCGCCTGTACCAGCGCATCTTCCCCATTCAAGCAAACCCTGGCTTCATGTCTGCCAGGGTAGCTGCAGCCCCAGCAACCAGACAGCGCAGTACATAGATCGCCGGTCACTTGACGAATTATGGCGGGACAGCCAATAAGGTCACGAAGAAATGGACTTGTTTACAGAATGTCAGATGGCTGGGATACCGTCCAGGGTCTTGGCAATCTGTTGTGGCTTTTGGCTTCGGAGATTAGCTTTCCCAGACGCATATTCCCAAGTTCCCAAATTCTTCACGGAGATATCGTGGAGTTTCCGGGTGTACTGAAGAGACGTCTTCTCTAGCTAAAGCACTTGTCCCCGATCGATGCCTTGTGATGAAGTGTCACCACATGCCTGTGCCGGATAGTCAGCTCCGCTCCTTTGTCGCTCCGGAAGCGTCTATGGTAGGCCACGCTGTTCCTGCGTTGTGGAAAGACTCTCTTCATTGATATGGTTGTCGTTTCCAGCCGGACGCCAACGAGGGCGGGGGCTTTATCGATAGCATGGTGACCTGTTGTCCTGCAGCGAAGGTTCTTGGCCCCAGCTGACCTGCACCCCTGCTTTCAGCTCTCGTATAGTTCAGCCTTCGATCTGATACTTTTTGACAAGCCCTCTTTAGAGAGCCAATCATAAGCCTCGTACTGGGCTGGACACGGATGATCCATAACATCCCCGGCCAATGACCCCTTCAATACCTGACATAACCGTATTATTGGGCAACTTTACGGAACGGGGGGTTGGGCTATGCAATTGAGACGCTTTTTGCAGAAACGGGAGAACAGGATCGATGGTCAGTCTTTTCCTTCTCACAATTTCACCAATCATAGAAGCCGAGATACTCCGGAATCCGTGACTAGCTAGGGAAGTCGCGGCCGCTAGCGGGTCCTCTAGTATGAATTGGGAACTGACTGCCTTGAATCGCCCTTTTCCACGCTGGATGGGAGGTCATTGCGGATCCTAAGCTACCGGATTGAATGTCGTGTACAGGCTGGTGGCTCACTATGTTCATACGAGTCCGTAGGAGGATGTGCTTTGAATTGGCCCCCATCCCGCCCTGCAAGCCACTCGAGCTAAGGGAATGCAAAACCCGGATGCAAGTCCATCAATAGGAACTTGACTCCCTGTACGGAACCTGATGAAAGGTATCTGAGTCTGAGAGATAGAATCCAGGCTGTTGTTAAGGTTCTCCCATACTCCATAGTCTTTCCTAGAAAAACCAACCCTCTTCATGGCCCATCTTCCAGTTTGGTAGATCCGTCTCACCTATATATTCTGAATGGATATTGTAGTCATACCTGAGTCCTGACATTACATCTGCTTCACTGTTTCTCTGGCGCTGGTCCCAAGGCTGCAAGATCTTGCATTGCCCACGAATATCCATAGACCAATATTCCGCAGCCATGAAACCCTTGTTAGCGCTGACACTCTTCTGTGTTCCACTCACGAGGCTGTCCTATAAGTGTTTGTCTCCACTTATAATAGTTCTAGTAGTGCTATTGAGGGCAATGAACTACAAGCTATGGTGTAATGCTTCCGTTGAGTAAGTTCAAGGGCTCTTGGGGACACTTCATACGATTTTGAGGTCGTATTGCATTAGCGCTGATGCCTTGTAAGATACTTGGCAACCTTCAGCCTTGGATATCATTATTAATATCTTGATTACGAGAGAAATGTGGAAAAGAACTATAAGTACTGAGGATACACCCCGATGTTTGCAGTGTAAATCATCCAATTCACACACACTTCGCCAACACGACTACCGGCTTGTTCATCAAAATGCGCTTTACCGATATCTCTGTGTCTATGATTGCAGTCTTGGCCTTACAGCTTGGAAACGCTGCCGCAGCAGAAGGGGCCTGGAGCGTCGAGATATCTACGGATGATTTTTGTGAGGATACCACTGGCTGGTACGCCGACGACGCCGGCACAGGGTGTTTCAGCTTTGAGGGGTTGCCCCCGATCACGTCTGCTAAAGCGGAGGGACTTACTATAGGCAGCAGATGTGGATTCACCATCTATGCCTATGAGAATTATGATTGCACGGGCGACGCCTGGTACCTACGGAACAACTACTGTTTCCGCACCGGTTTCGGTGACGCCGACCCGTTGAAGAGCTTCAAGGTGACCGAGAACCCATGCGTCTAGGCATCAAAGTTTTGCGTTGTTGAGAGTTGCGGGATACCCAGGTATGTGAGAGTAATATAGTGGCATTTGTGAAATTCACTGACGACAGATCAGAGAATTCAGTTCCAGCGACATCATCATCAAATGGTTCTTGCACAGCATCAACGCTCCACTCCTGACCGAAAACCAAAATCCCTTTCGGATCCGTTCTTTTTGTTTACTTCATGGGGGATTTTGGGGATTGCTCTGGCATGCCGGGATTGAGGTCGGATCAAGCAATGTAATTAGCTAGGAGAGATAGGGATCTAAACCAGACATTATCTCTGATTCTATATCCCCGAGTAGCGGCATCAGTCCGCCGCAATTTTGGCTTGGAACAGGCATAGTCAGAGCAATAGGCTTGAGTACATGTAGAAGTCAGATGTTAGATGGGTGTGGCCTGGGTAAGAATTCGGTGAGCGTCGTTTTAAGCTGTCCTGAAGAAGCTTCACTGGAGGGCCCGCTAGGGGCCGCAACATCTGTGCTGGTCCACTTGGCTGACATGTAGCATAGCCACCACCAAACCAGATACTACTCCTGTCATAGCATTACTAAGAATCACAGAAGCGCTGGGTGTGAGAAAGGAGACTGTATTGGATGGTGCAGGAACCTGCCTCAACTCTAACCAGAATTTACGAAGCCCTGAGTAATGGGTCCACAGATCCACATGGATTGGATCCTTGTGCATATTCTTACAGCCCGCTGTTTTGAAGCTGTAAATATACTCCCATGCTTGGGCTGTATTATACGCAAGTTTATTCAAACGTCTCAGTGAATGTGCGCGCTTGCAACATGTTCCACAATCAGAAACCAGAGAATCAGATTCTATGTTTCTGGTCAGAACAAATGAATACTCTCTTTTGCCAACGACAACCGCGCATCAACTTAATTGGCATATGTTCGCGCACGTCCCGGGCCTGTTTGTATGAATGTCACCTGTAGCCCGGGGGTCGTAGGATATCCGGAAAATGACAGCCGGCGCGGGCGTTTCTGCCCGTGGACAAAACAGGCGAAGCATAAGTATGTCGTCGACCATCATAGGGTTGCTTATCTGCCTTTACGTTGCCCGATAAATACCTGAATGATTATCCTCTGTTCAGTATACCACAGAACAAGACAATATTTGCTTACTCGGTGTCCGGCGAGCCTGAACTCCCCTCTGCGAGCCGAGTACAACGATGGGCTCCCAAAACCGACCTGCGAAAATCCTCCCCCGGCCCACGAGTCCTCTTATCCGTGTTAGTTTCTTCTTTACTCGGCATCCCTCAATGTCACAGTGGGAATTCGAGTCACATTGGCGCGAGACACACGGCCGTCTTGCTGTCGCATCCAAGGCTTTCTCTGATGCCAAAATCCAACAGTATTCTCAGATCCACAACAGCAGGGCGTTGAATGAGGAAGCCGCAAAGACCGGCCTTCCATTAGTGGAATTTGATTGGGATGCGTGCTCGGAGATGTATGTGAAGAACTGGGAGGACTATCTTGTGTTCGCTACCAGTGACGAGATGAGGGATATCCTTGGCCCAGATGGTGCGCGTATTATGGATCCAGCGAAAGGCGTCAAAGTTATGGTTACAAAGGTCGATCCATTGTTTATGAAAAGTGCGCTGTGAAATGTCTTGCAGCAGAGGCGAACACGTTTACTGGCTTCCCACGCCTATTTACACTAGAAGCATTAAGAACCTGTACATTATTGGCCACTTGGAAACACCTTCCCGGTCGAGCTCGAATCTGCCGTGCCAATGGTGGTTTATATGGATATCCATTTCCGGCAACGGACAAAAGTAGGGCTAGGCGTCTGTTCCTTCAGCCCTTCTGCGTTGCCAAGTCTCGATAATTACGGTTTATACTCATTGTTACCATTCACCTTTATATATTTCTTGTATACATGATGATTGACCTATCAAACAGAGTGATCGCTATTTCTGGCGGCCCATCTGGTATCTGTCGTGCGAACGATCTTCTTCTTGTCTCCCTCGGCGCAAAGGTCTATGCAACGTAGCTGCCACCATTCCAGTCATCTGGTCATCGACGTTGGGACAAAAGACGCTCATGATAAGCGCCAGACCACTAAAGGCGATCGATGTGAGGAAGACGGTGCTGTACGCTTGGGCACTCGCAACCTTGTACGCGTGAGACCCAACCTTAATAATATCGGGTGTCACGCCTGGGATTCCCTTAAACGAGCCGGTCTCAATGGCCTTTATAAACGCGGCGACAGAGGACGATGGAAGGCCGGCGTCTGTAACCGCCGGGGGTACCACGGACGGGACGGTATCACCCAGCCGGTTCGCCAGCACCGCGAGATAGATCGTGGATGCAACGGTCGAGATGGTGGACCTCACTGAACCGGCGACGCCAACGGCTGTCCCGATCTCGCTTTGGTCGTCGACGAGGATGCTGGACATTGCGAGGCCGAGAGACTCGACCCAGCCGCAGAAAAAGCAGCCCACGATGAGAAGACCGATAACGGTGCTCCTATTATCGACGGTGACGCAGGAGACGCCGCCGAGAAGGCCCATAAATGCGGCGCTCGAGAATATTAACTGCCACTTTTGCTTCCCGATATGCCTGGCAAGTAGACCGCCAGTAATCTGGCCCAAAACAATGCACGCACCAACTATACAGGACACGCCGGAACCGTAGAACAGGTCGTTAGTATACACGCCGAAGACGAGTTGCGGGAGGATAATTGAGAAGGCGTAGTAGACTGATGCTCCTAGAGAGAGCACGAGGATTGTAGCGTTCCAGCCTAGATAATGTCGAGGGTGCGCGTCAACAGATCAAATCCTGAAGCTGGAACTGAAGGTAGGTAGCAGGGGAAACTGACCTTGGTTCCGGAACAGGTGCATTGGGAGTAACTTTTCTTTCACGTTTGCGAAGAATTCCCACAGCGCAAACGCGACCAACGCCATAAATCCCACGACTACAGTCGCGATAACACGCGCTGATGTCCAAGGGTGAACCGAACCGCCCCATGAGAGGCCCATAAGGAAGATCAGGAGCCCGCCGGTAAAGAGAAGGAAACCTATATAGTCAAACCCCTTCACCATAGTCCACTTGCTCGTGGACTGGTTTTTCATAGAGAATGTCGGCGGGTGATAGAAGAGGAACCAGCAGATGACACCCAGCCCATTCACAATAATCATCAAGTAATAGCACCAGCGCCACCCCGCGCTCGTGTGTAGCACAAACGCGTACGCTACCAACGGGCCAAGTCCAGAGAATGGAACGGACCAGACATAAATGAATGCATTTGCAATAAAGCGATACTGCATAGGGACAATTTCCCCCACCACGAATGGGAACGAGAGCTGAGTTGACGCTGCGAGTCCAATCAGAACGGTGCCGCCGATAACCATATTGATATTATATGCAACTGCGCAGACAATACTGCCGATGACAGCAAGAACGTTTCCAGAAATAAAGAACCAGCGGCGTCCGAATAGATCGGACAGCCGGCCCACAAGTGTTAGGCCGATGGAAAGAGTCAGAGTATAGGACAAGCTGACCCAGATATAGTTCGGATCGGGTCCAATGTCCGCATTAATGATGCTTAGAACGGGCGCCGCGAGAGCAAAGCCCCCTGTCCCCTGTAGCATATAGTTAGCTTCCGTTTCAGGAATCGTCCGGAGGGAGTGGTAACTCATTGCGCTTACTCCGGCAATAGCAAACCCGGATGCTACCATGGTGCCTAGAAAGAAGGGGCTGGTGAAGTACCCGCTAGGCAGGGAATCCCTGTCGGCACTCAAAATAGCGTGCTCAGTGTGCGACGATTCAATGCCCTCCATCTTATCGCCCACGGCATTGCCGGTATCGCCGTTGTTTTCTAGGTCAATAGACATTGTTCAAGTTGTAGATATGGGCGGGATACGCATAACAAAGAATGAGTGATTCAATAGGTGTATCACGACTCAAGACATATATATGGGCTTCGTATCGAAAGCTTCACCTAGGTTGGTCTTCGGCCGGAAAAGATCTCGCGACGCACCGACAGCTTGACCAGAATTGAGTTTTATCCGGAAGTGATCACCCACAGCATGGTTTAATGAGGCACGAGGAAACCCTAGAACCGTGATAAGAGAACGGCTCAAGAGGATTAAAGCGACTCTAGTAACAAACACTGGTCAAGTTGATGGCACTGCAAAATAGATCTATCGCGTTTATCACTAACGTAATTCCCGGTCGGTTCGTGCATCCCGGTCGGTTCGTGCATACCCCCCCAAAATCCATGCTTGATCAACTTTAAAGTACTGTACAACAACCAAAA